>NC_091985.1:42442797-42742797 GCF_044704955.1 Pristiophorus japonicus | reverse complement strand
TGTACTGTGGAGATCACTAATGAAAGTGTCCCTGCCCTTTTTTGGCACAACTACCCGATTACCCCATAGAAGGCAGTCTGCCTGTATAGACATTTCATCTTTGCGCCACTGGTACGACTTTATTTCTTCCTGCATCTCTAACGGGACACTAGACTAACTCCCGGTGGAGCGCACAGTTTTTTACTAAGGACAGTAAGGGGTCCTGGCTCGTCCAGGTTCTAATCTGTTGGGCGGAAACAGGTGATTGCTCACTCTTGAATGCTTCCATTACCATAACTAAATCTGCGGGCTGTGCCATCTCCACCCCGGTAGTGGGCAATGGCAGCCTACTGAGAGCATCGGCACAGTTTTCTGTGACTGGCCTGTGGCGGATGGCGTAGTTGTATGCGGACAACGTGAGCGCCCATCTCTGGATGCGGGCCGATGCATTCGTATTTATCCCCTTATTTTCAGAAAAGAGGAATATAAGCGGCTTATGGTCAGACTCCAATTCAAATTTGAGCCTGAACAGATATTGATGCATTTTCTTTACCCCGTAAACACACGCTAACGCTTCTTTTTCGATCATACTGTAGGCTCTCTTGGCCTTAGACAAACTTCTGGATGCATAAGCAACCGGTTGCAATTTCCCAAATTCATTAGCTTGTTGCAATACAAACCCGACTCCGTACGACGACGCATCACATGCTAGTACCAAACGTTTACATGGATCGTACAACACAAGCAATTTGTTTGAACATAACAGCTTCCTAGCTTTCTCAAAGGCATTTTCTTGGCTTTTACCCCATACCCATTCATCTCCTTTACGCAGTAAAGAGTGCAGGGGTTCTAACAATGTGCTAGGATCCAGTAAGAAGTTACCAAAATAGTTCAGGAGTCCTAAAAACACCGCAGCTCTGTCACGTTCTGTGGTCTCGGTGTGTTCTTGATTGCCTCCGTCTTCGAATCGGTGGGCCTGATGCCATCCGCCACGATTCTTCTTCCCAGGAACTCCACTTCAGGTGCCAGGAAAATACACCGAGCATTTTAGCCTGAGCCCCACACGATTAAGCCGACTAAAAACCTCCTACAGGTTCTGCAGGTGTCCCGACCTGTAACCAAGATGTTGTCCTGGAAGACCACGGTGCCCGGGACCAACTTCAGCAAGCTTTCCATGTTCCTCTGGAATATCACCGCGGCTGATCGAACCCCAAACGGGCATCTGTTGTAGACGAAAAGACCTTTGTGCGTGTTGATGCAGGTGAGGCCTTCAAAGATTCCTCCAGCTCCTGCGTCATGTAGGCCGAGGTCAAGTCCAGCTTCATGAACGTTTTCCCTTCTGTCAGCATCGCAAATAGGTTGTCTGCCTTTGGTCGTGGGTATTGATCCTGCAGCGAGAAACGATTGATAGTTACTTTGTAATCACCACAGATTCTGATGGTGCCGTCCCCCTTGAGGACTGGAACAAATTGGACTTGGCCCACTCATTGAATTCGATCGACGAAATGATGCTCTCTTGTTGCAGCCTGTCCAGCTCGATCTCCACCCTTTCTCTCATCACGTAAGGTACCACTCTCGCCTTGTGATGGATGGGTCACGTCCCCGGAATCAAATGGATCTGCACTTTTTTTCCTTGGAACTTCCTGATGCCTGGTTTGAACAGCAAGGGGAACTTGCTTAGGACCTGGGCAAATGAGGTGTCGTGATGGACGAAAGTACTCGGACATCGTCCCAGTTCCAGCGTATCTTTCCCAGCCAGCTCCTGCCGAACAGCGTGGGGCTATCACCCAGTACCACCTAGAATGGTAAATCATGCACCACTCCATCGTAGGAGACCTTTACAGTAGCACTGCCAATTAAGGGAATCAGTTCCTTTGTGTACGTTCTAAGTTTAGTACGAATGGGACTCGGGACTCTCCTTGAAGTCTTGTTGCACCACAACTTATCGAAAGTCTTTTTACTCATTATGGACTGGCTTGCGCCCATGTCCAGCTCCAAAGACACCGGGAGTCCATTTAATTCAACCTTCAGCATTATCGGGAGACACTTTGTGGTAAATGTGTGCACCCCATATAACTCTGCCTCCTCAGTCCGAGGCTCTGGTTCGTCATGATCCACCATGGATCTGTCCTCCTCTGCAACATGGTGGTTTGCAGGATTAGCAGGGTTGCAGCTTGCCTGCACATACGTTGGAGGTGTCCCATTGTTCAACAGCCCTTGCAAATGTATCCTTTGAAGCAGCATGAATGGAATCGATGATCACCCCCGCAGCGCCAACAAGGTGTTAATTGCCTTGTATTTACCATCCTTGATGGCGGACTCTGAGTCATCTGCGGATGTGCAACTACAGGCCTGCCATGTACATTTTGATTCGTTAAAACAACGTTACTTTGTTCACAGTACTTTCCGCAGTACTAGTGTGCTGGGAAATTTGTTTGGTATTGTCACTGGTGGAGATAAACGCCTGGGCTATCACTATGGCTTTACTCAAGGTTGGGGTCTCTACAGTCAAAAGTTTGCAAAGTACTAATTCATGGCCAATGCCAAGTACAAAGAAGTTCCTGAGCATATGCTCCAAGTGTCCTTCAAATTCGCAATGTCCTGCAAGGCGGTTTAGCTCGGCGACGTAGTTCGCCACTTCCTGGCCTTCAGACCTCTTGTACGTGTAGAGCCAATACCTTGCCATCAGAACACTTTCCTTCAGATTTAGGTGCTCCCGGACCAGTGTGCACAACTCATCATACGACTTGTCTGTGGGTTTTGCTGGAGCGAGCAGGTTTTTCATGAGGCCATACATTGATGCGCCGCAAATGGTGAGGAGGATCGCCCTTCATTTAGCAGCGTTCCCTTCTCCTTCTAGCTCGTTGGCCACAAAGTATTGGTCAAGTCACTCCACAAAGGTTTCCCAATCATCTCCCTCTGAAAATTTCTCCGGGATACCCACAGTTTTCTGCATTGTTGCGTTGGGGTTTGTCATCTGTATCTCGTCGCCAGTTGTTATGTCTTGGATATAGAATCAGACTAGATACTGCAAGCTGAAAGTAAGTGTGACTGTAGCCCTTTATTTCAGATCTCAGAGTGCCTCTCCAGCTTGTGAGGCCTCCTTATATACAGGTGCTCCCAAGGGATTGTGGGATCCCTTGGGACTCCAGGGGATAAGCCCTCTGGTGGTTAGACATGGTAATTACAGGTTTACATACATAACACTTGGGAGCCTCCTGTCAGCGAAGGCAGACATTGATGTCGAAACCCAGCACTGCCTTCAGTGTGCCAATGCAGCCTTCGGTCGTCTGAGGAAGAGGGTGTTCGAAGACCTGGATCTCAAACCCGGCACCAAGCTCATGGTCTACAGAGCAGTAGTGATTCCCACCCTCCTTTATGCTTCAGAGACATGGACAATGTACAGTAAACACCTCAAAACACTGGAGAAGTACCACCAATGCTGCCTCCACAAAATCTTGCAAACCCATTGGCAGGATAAGCGTACCAAGGTAAGTATTCTCTCTCAGGCCAACCTCCCCAGCATCAAAGCATTGGCCACATTGCATGCCTGATACAAGACTCCTGAAACAAGACTCCTGAAACAGGCTCTCTACTCCAAGTTCTGTCTCGGCAAGCAAGTACCAGGAGGGCAGACAAAACACATCATGGACACCCTTAAAGCCTCCTTGAAAAAATGTAACATCCCCACCGACTCTTGGGAATCCCTGGCCCATGACCGCTCAAAGTGGAGAAAAAGCATTCAGGAAGGCACAGAACACTCTGAGTCTCTTCGTCAGGAGCATGCAGTAGTCAAGTACGGCAAACCAAGAACTCTACCCACCCATCCCTTCAACCACCACCTGCCCCCACCTGTGACAGAGTCTGTACATTGGAATTATTGGCCACCTTAGAGCTCATGCTAGGGACTGCCTAAGAAGAAGAAGAAGGGAATTCCAGGATTTTGGCCCAGCGACATTGAAGGAACGGCAATATATTTCCAAGTCAGGATGGATTGTTGGAATGGTCATTGCCTGCCACTTGGGCGCAATTGGTGATCCGGGTGCAAATTGCGCTCAAAATTACACTAGTTTTGCAAACTGAATTTTCCGCTCAAACTCAGAACCACTGTTACAATAATATGAAAAGGAGAGTACTATTTTGCAATCATTTTAAAATTAGATGAATGGAAAATCTAAATTGGTGGATATTATGGCCAGGAATTTCTTTGGATATTTTCCTAATCGCTCACCGTAACTTTTGCGTAAGATTGGAATTTCTGCGATCGTCCGCCAAAGTTAGGGCGAGAGTTTGGGAGGACCTCCAGATGGAATTCGGGGCGATTATTTTTATGAAGAGCAACATTTAGATTATACGTACATGCCAATGGATAAGATTAAACTTCCAAGCTCCATGCATAAAATGTTAAGTTAAAGGATGGTACCCTGCAGAAGGATTGTCAATAGAAATGTGGTATATAATCAGCGGAGCTTTTATAATGCTGTCTGAACTTGAGTTTATACCTAGGTTTAGTGGGAATGATTTCCTCTTTTCACTCTGTGTGGTGCATTGTAAAACAAATTTGAGAATATGTCACACGTCAGTACTTCAGTGAAATTGTAAATACATCAAAAAAGAACCTACAATACCATCTTGCTGGAGATGATGTTGGTACTCCAGAAAGCGACTGGATGGCAGAAATAATCTGACCGTCAAAGTGAACTTTTATTTATTGTTATAAGCATTGTTCATGGAAGGTAAAGAAAGAACTTGATTTATATAGCACCTTATTATGTCCTCAGGATTCCCCAGTGGATTACTTTCAAAGTGCAGTACTGTTAAATGTGGAAGGTTATTTGTGCACAGAGAGGTCCACCAAATCGTAACTGAAGGAATGAATGAATGACCAGATAATGGAGGTAGCTAATAACTGGCGGGAGGTAGCTGGAGAAAGTGCAGCGAGGGGCTGGTGGGGGGCCATCCCAGTTTGCATAGTGGAGGTGAGCTGCCAGCACAAGCAGGAGGTGGAAAATCGGGAGCAGCTGCATGTTCTTAAGGGTCTGCAACAGCTTAAAGGGAAATGCTTTTTATGTGCAGAAGAGGGCAGCAATGTCATGGAGCTGCAGGAAGACATCTGTGCGCAACTTAAGTTCCAGCAGGGTCCCAAGGCTTTCGGATTCAGCCATGAGGATGATGGTGGAGCAACTGAACAACAGAAAGGAGGTGCTTTTCCCCATGGTCAAAAGACGGGTGCAACAACAACTTTGTGAGCAGCAGATTCAATATTAACTTTCAAAAAGGAATTGGATATATACTTGAAAAGGATTAATTTGCAGGGCTATGGGGAAAGAGTAGGGAAGTGGGACTAATTGGATAACTCTTTTAAAGAGCTGGCTCAAGCATGATTGGCCGAATGGCGGCCTCCTGTACTGTATGATTCTACGTAATGAGAGATAGCATTCATGTGTTGTGCTATCAGCATTTTTGCCAGGATCCGGCTGCAGTGCTGAAAAAAATTTAATAATCTTACTATTGGTGCCAAGATAAGATTCATACATTCTACACAGTCCATCAAGGACTCTGCCTTAGCCTCAACACAATAAGTAGCCATAAGTCAAAAGAAAGAAGAACTTGCATTTATATAGTACCTTTCATAACCTCAGAATGTCCCAAAATGCTTTACAGCCAATGAAACACTTTTGAAGTGTTGTCACTGTTTTAATGTAGGAAACATGGCAGCCAATTTGTGTGCAGCAAGGTCCCACAAACAGCAATAACATAAAGACCAGATAATATGTTTTCGTGATACAAAACCAAAATACTGCAGATTCTGGAAATCTGAAATAAAAACGGAAAATGCTGGCAATACTCAGCGGGTCAGGCAGCATCTGTGGAGAGAGAAACAGAGTTAACTTTTCAGGTAGCTGACCTTTCGTCAGAACTGGAAAAAGTTAGAGGTGTGCAAGGGAGTGACCCTCAGTTGCCTGAGACGCCACATTCAACAATACAGTGTTTGCAGCATACATTTATAGTACACAAGTTACTGTAACTTTTTGCGACAGTCATAAATCAGTACACACTATTTCAACACTTACATCACATGACGAGCTTCGCAACCCAGTTAATCAATGGAGTTATTTAGGTCCAGCAAGTGTCTCCCATTATTTTAACTCCTCCTAGCCTTGGGTCTCCCATTCCCATGGCAACTCCTTTTTGGCCTTCATTCTCCCTATCTTGTTCTGAACATAACAATGAGTAATTTTCCCAAGCTTTTAAATGAGCTAGCTATCTATAAAGGTACTCTTGGTCAAGTATCCCATCATGCCTAGTGAAGAACCATTACCATCTACAGTGTTTATTTCAAAGATGCACTTTACTAACAATTCAAGCATTGTTAGTATAATATTAGCCTAGCTCCACTTATCCCACTTCACATTCCACTTACACCTCATCTAGACTCATCTTTTGTTTCTTAATTTGTCCCGTTACCATCTTGTTTGCCTTGCACCATCACGCATTTTGCCTTTTAATCTCTCCTGCCTTCCACCTTATCACAGACTTCCCTTTTATTCTTTCTTCCCCTCCCCCGTTACTTGCCCCTACATCTCTCCACAGATGCTGCCTGGCCTGCAGAGCATTTCCAACATTCTCTGTCATCGAATTTAGTGATGTTGCTTGAGGGATAAATCCCCTGCTCTTCTTCGAATAGTGCCATGGGATCTTTTACATCCACCTGATAGGACAGACAGTTTAAGGTCTCATTGGAAAGGTGGCAACTTCAACAGTGCAGCACTCCCTTACTGCTGCACTAGAGTGTCAGCCGAGATCTTGTGCTCAAGTCTCTGGAGTAGGAATTGAACTGATAATTGTCTGACTTGAGGAGAGAATGCAAACACTGAACCACAGCTCAAACTGAGTCATCGGGGAAGGTTACACTGCATCTCCTTTCTCATTGCACTAACACCTTCAAAAGTTGCGATTGCCCTTGGAACTTCTTCTCCCTGTTGGCCACAGTGGCTATTTCCTCCTATCGATGTGCGATGGCTCAGACATGTTGCCATATTTATTCTTTTTCCAGGAGATGCTAGCACACACAGGAGGAGGTTCTGCTGCACTGCAAACATTGACATCTATGAAAGAGGATGCCATCAACCTCTTTAGAAAACGCACGGCAGTTGAGATCAGAGATGGTGAGGCAAGAGGTTTGACATAGTAGGATGCATTGGCATCTTCACTTCCTTTTCACTTTTACTTAACTCTTAGTCACTCATTCACCCAGTCACAAACTGAGCGTGACAACTTGCTGTATTTTGCTGCAACTGATCTTCTAATGCTTAGTCTCACAACTACATTCTAATCCTTTTTTCTAGTTTAATCAGACCACTCAATTGCTACTGCCAGATAGACTGATGAGGATAATCATTAGTCACGTTTAATACAAGCATGGACTGCGGACTAACTGATGTTGCGGATTGTTAGAAGAGGGGTCCTTATTTATAATTTACTCCTCAAATCAATAAGGTTCTTGTACATTGACTATTAGGTAACTCAATTTAATTAAGTATACAGCACATGTGATAGTGGTTAAACAGTCTTTCGAATGAAGATGTTAAACCGAGGCCCCGTCTGCCCTCTCAGGTGTACATAAAAGATCCCATGTCACTATTTCGAAGAAGAGCAGGGGAGTTATCCCTGGTGTCCTGGCCAATATTTATCCCTCAATGAACATAACATAAACAGAATTATCTGGTCATTATCACATTGCTGTTTGTGGGAGTTTAATGTGCGCAAGTTGACTGCCTTGTTTCCCACAGAACAGTGACTACACTCCAAAAGTACTTCATTGGCCGTAAAGCACTTTGAGACATCTGGTGGTCATGAAAGGTGCTATATAAATGCATGTCTTTCTTTTTTAAAAGCTAATACTTACAACCAGAACTAATGATGATCGGTTTGGGATTTAAACTTGCTCCATTTCTGAGCTCCGTATCTTAAGCTTTTGCGAATCTAAATATTAATTACAAACTGCTCGTTTTTATACATTTTTCTTGCTCCTTCCATCCATACAATTCTGTATTACATCATTATATAAAAGTTAAAAGACAACTCCATATAAGGAGAATTCAAATGACTTATCCCTTGTCAATAGTTTTTCTTACTAAACCATTTATTTTTCTGTCGACCGGTACAGCTCCCCAACTTTGTTATTTTATCGATAGTTTCACGCGTTGCATATAGAAAATAGGTGCACGAGTAGGCCATTCGGCCCTTCGAGCCTGCACCACCATTCAATATGATCATGGCTGATCATGCAACTTCAGTACCCCATTCCTGGTTTCCCTCCATATCCCTTGATCCCTTTAGCTGTAAGGGCCACATCTAACTCTCTTTTGAATATATCTAACGAACTAGCCTCAACAACTTTCTGTGGTAGACAATTCCACAGCTTCACAATTATCTGAGTGAAGAAGTTTCTCCTCATCTCGGTCCTAAATGGCTTTACCCTTATCCTTAGACTGTGACCCCTGGTTCTAGACTACCCCAACATCGGGAACATTCTTCCTGCATCTAACCTGTCCAATCCCGTCAGAATTTTATATGTTTCTCAGAGATCCCCTCTCATTCTTCTAAATTCCAGTGAATATAAGCCTAGTCGATCCAATCTTTCTTCATATGTCAGTCCTGCCATCTCGGGAATCAGTCTGGTGAACCTTCGCTGCACTCCCTCAATAGCAAGAATGTCCTTCCTCAGATTAGGAAACCAAAACAGTACACAATATTCAAGGTGTGGCCTCACCAAGGCCTTGTAGAACTGCAGTAAGACCTCCCTGCTCCTATACTTAAATCCTCTCGCTAAGAAGACCAACATGCTATTTGCCGCCTTCACCGCCTGCTGTGCCTGCATGCCAACTTTCAATGACTCTTGTACCATGACACCCAGGTCTCGTTGCACCTCCCCTTTTCCTAATCTGTCACCATTCAGATAATATTCTGTCTTTCTGTTTTTGCCACCAAAGTGGATAACCTCAAATTTATCTACATTATACTGCATCTGCCATGCATTTGCCCGCTCACATAACCTGTCCAAATCACCCTGCAGCCTCTTAGCATCCTCCTCACAACTCTCACTGTCTCCCAGCTTAGTGTCATCTGCAAACTTGGAGATATTACACTCAATTCCTTTGTCTAAATCATTAATGTATATTGTAAATAGTTGGGGTCCCAGCACTGAACCTTGCGGTACCCCACTAGTCACTGCCTGCCATTCTGAAAAGGACCCGTTTATTCCTACTCTTTGCTTCCTGTCTGTCAACCAGTTCTCTATCCACATCAGTACATTACCCCCAATACCATGTGCTTCAATTTTGCATACTAATCTCTTGTGTGGGACCTTGTCAAAAGCCTTTTGAAAGTCCAAATACACCACATCCACTGGTTCTTCTTTGTCCACTCTGCTAGTTACATCCTCAAAAAATTCTAGAAGATTTGTCAAGCATGATTTCCCTTTCATAAATCCATGCTGACTTGGACCGATCCTGTCACTGCTTTCCAAATGCGCTGCTATTATATCTTTAATAATTGATTCTAGCATTTTCCCCACGAGCGATGTCAGGCTAACCGGTCTATAATTCCCTGTTTTCTCTCTCCATCCTTTATAATTGCTATTCCACCAAGTGAAATTTTTAATTATAACTCTCTCTTTGATTCAGTACCATTTTGTACTAGTCAATCTCTTGCTTCTACATAATTCCCAATTAAAAAGGATGGTGTATACCCCAATGTTTCCTTTGCAGAGCTAACTGCTTTTCCTGCTCTTGTTATCAGTATGCACTGGTATGTCTTTTAATTAGGTTTACAGAAGTGACTAAACTGACTGTAGCTTTTCGTTCAACAGTTCAGTGGTCACTGCATCTAAATTGACTTATACTACTCTGCTTAATAGGCAAAGCTAAAGGTTACTATTACTACACTATAAAGAGAACACCAGCGGCAGGTTGGGGCCATAAAAGCAGCAGCGTGGAGGCATACTACTACAGGGAGCAGCGCGAGCTGGTGCAGGAGGGCGACGGCAGTGAAGGGTGACGTCATCAAGGTCCAGGTCGGTGATTGGAGCGTGGGCAGATGCAGCAGAGGGGTGAGACCGGGGCGAAGGAGCAGCGAGAGACTGTAGAGGGATGTGATCAGGGCCCAGGAGAGGTGTGAGTTCAGGGCCAGGGGCCCAGGGGCAGCACAGGCCAGCCCAGACTGCGATATGTGTGTGCACTCGGTCCATGCAGCAGAGCAGGTCTCCAGTCGTTTGGATAACCCTTGCCACTGGACCAAGACCCAGCTCTGTCAAGCATGTGTGGTAGCTGGTACATAACGGCCGCCACACATTAAAAAAACTAGGCATCGTATCGAGGATGACCCGCTTCCACACCAAAAAGAGATGAGTTCACAGGTGTTTTAATGAGGGACCTGACAATCTAGGCCCCGAACTACATATTGAAGGGTGGAAGATGCCTGTGCGTGGATTCTTTTAACGTGGGGTGGCCGTTGCACACCAGCCACCACATGGGCTTGACAGAGCTAGGTCTTGATCCAGTGGCGAGGATTAACCAAGACGACTGGAGACCAAGCTCTGCTGCATGGACCTAGTGCGCACACATGCTCCTACTATCCATAGATCGCAGTATGGGTTGGCCTGTGCTGCCCCTGGGCCCTTGCCTCAGGTAATTCTGTGCTAGCTGCAGCAATTGGTTACAGGTCTTCTTGTTTGATTTGGCAAAACTCACCATGTCCCCAGAGAATCAAAGCCTTCTTGTACAGTGGTCCTCAGAGAACTGCAGGGATGTTGTTCTGGGCCTAGATGCTCTTTTGGGAGCGAAAGGATTCATCTGAGCATTACTCCAGCTGCGACTGTTTGCTCCTTCCTCCTGCTTCTCCCCGCCCTGAGCGGGATAATAAGAAGGATCCTATTAAGAAATAACTGCAATGCCAGAATCCCCACAAGAGTTTGGAAAGTACAGCAGCAGCTACAAGCACTTTCAAATCCTCTGAGGTCAAAAAACCCCACAATCTACTGGAAGAAAAAGCATCTCCAGAAGCTCTATCCAGCTTTACCTGAGAGTAGTTGAGGATTCCTTTGAATAGCATTTGAAATGGGCACCTCAAGACATCTGCCGCTTATGATTGTGAGAAGGAACAGCAAATGGCATTAGTTCGGTGGTGAGGTTGGAAAAAGGCTTTTGGCATCATAATGACATCACTTGACCCCAATCTGAATTTATTCATGAGGCTTCCACCTGTTTCAAATGGGAGTGCTGGCCACCAGATTAACGTGTCCTTATTTTTTGAGTGCAAATGGCATAGTAAAGAGACAAAATTGCATCTTGTTTTTGGTGGTGTTGACTGAGCAGGGAATTTATGGCCAAGACACCAAGAGAATGCTCAAATAGTACTTTGTATCATTAACATCCACCTGCCAGACAGGGTTGTACTTCAATGGCCTAGATTGTTCTGTAATAATAATGGCAAGGTTATCGGCGCAAGCTGTTATTAAAGGATAAAACTGACAGCAATTTCTGGTGTCCCCACATGCACAGTTAAACACAGAAATCCAGAAGTTTCTGACAGAGATACCCTGCTCCTCCTCAGGGTGCGCTGTTACAGTCCTTGTCGACAAACTCTGCATTGAAATCAATGTAATGGCATGAACCTGTGGTACTTACTACTTCTGCACTAAAGAGGGCTGAAAAATTTAGTAATAGTGCATTCAGGAGAAAGTGAATTGCTAACGGCATAATAAGTGATAATTACTGCTGAACAACCTCTCTGGCCCTGAAAAATGAATTTTACAAGTGTGGAGTCTCATTCACTCAGAAGAAAATTAATGTTGCAAATTTTTTTAAATTGTTTTTTCTGTTTGTCCCTTTTATCTCTCTCCTTAAATCTATCTGTATGCCCCAATCTTTATTTTACTTCCTGTACATGGTTTAAATTTCATTTATATTTCCTGATTTTTACTTCCTGGTTTGCAGCCCGCATGTCTTGGTGAGGCTACTTCAATCTGACTGGTTGAAGAGTCTTGCTGTTACTTGACCTGCTCACAGATGCCACAGATCCCCTGAACAGGACACCGCACTGACACAGATGCCCGATTAGTAGAAATCCCCACTTACAAGCCTGCAAAAAGTCTCTGGGCAACTGTATGCAAGGTGAACAGTGAAAGCCATTCCTTTGCTGCTGAGAGCAAAATCCGGGCCATTGTTTCACCCAAAAGACAGCACTTCCAGCAATGCAGCCATCCCTCAGTACTGCACTGAAATGTTCGTCTAGATTATATGAAGAAATTTGTAGTAGGCTTTGAATTCATAACCTTCTGACTCAGAAGCAAGAGTGCTACCAACTGAGAAGAGCTGACATGTCATCAGGAACTTACAGCAGAAGATGGTACTGTATATCTTTAACTCTTATTCTATTTTAATAGATAAGTTCATAGGATATGGATACTAAAACTGGGACTGTCACCTGGGACATGAAATCCTTCGATAAATTCACCAAACCTTTGCTCCAAGTGGAGAACTCTTGAAGAAAGTGTGGGCGAAAGAATCAGTGCTACATTCCTGCTCTGATCCGCACTTCCTTCGAGAATGACTGCTCACTGTGAGCAACTGATTGGTAAATTTACCTTGCTATGCTGAGGAGGCATGGTCAATTGTAAAATGTTAGAAGATCAGAATAATCAGTATTGATGGAATCGATTTGGCTCTTCACTTGAATCTTCTGAAGAATCTGAGGAGTAACTCAAGTCAAATGTATTCCACTGGAGAAGTACCACTAATGCTGCCTCCGCAAGATCCTGCAAATCCATTGGCAGGATAGACGCACCAACGTCAGTGACCTCGCTCAGGCCAACATCCCCAGCATCGAAGCACTGACCGTGCTTGATCAGCTCTGTTGGACGAGCCACATCGTCCACATGCCTGACACGAGACTCCCAAACCACTCAGAGCTCCGACACGGCAAGCGCGCGCCCCAGGTGGGCAGAGGAAAGGCTTCAAAACCTCCTTGAAAAAGTGCAACATCCCATTGACACCTGAGAATCCCTGGCCCAAGACTGCTCGAAGTGGAGGAAAACCATCCGGGAAGGCACCGGACACCTCGAGTCTCTTCACCGGGAGAAAGCTGAAGCCAAGCGTAAACAGCGGAAGGAGTGCATGACAATCAAAGCACCCCACCCACCCGTTCCTTCAACCATCATCTGCTCCACCTGTGACAGAGACTGTAGGTCCCGCTTTGGACTCATCAGTCACCTGAGAGTTCATTTTTAATGTGGAAGCATGTCATCCTCGATTCCGAGGGACTGCCTAAGAAAAAGATTTCCTCTGTACTGTTGCCACAAGGTGATGGTTTTGAGCAAGTTACTTATCAGTAGAAAGACATTTCCCCAAATGGACCAAGGCAATGGACTAAATATGGATCGCTGACTTATGAGCCAGTCTTTTACAGTAAATTTGGTGACAAGCCATCTTCTTTTGAAATCTGTCCTTGGAGTCAACCAAGGAATCCAGCTGATGGAGGAAAAGGGATCTTATCCGAGAGAGGCAGTATGCTGTGTTTCTGCTGTATGTAGAAAACCACAGGAGTCTGCTCCTTGTGTTACAGAGGGTGAAGATAATCTGATTCAACTTGTAACCAAATGCCCTTCAAATGTATCCTAGTATTTGATTAGCCCAGTTGATAAGGGCTTCACACGGAATGATACTGTCATCGGTCAAGAACTGCAGCCAATTCCTTTTTCTTTCCCACCTTTGCTAATGAGGTATCCACGCAAAAATATAACCACGAGTTCTAAATACTATACTTGTGGAAAAATGTCTAGTGCAAGTCACAAGTAACAGTCAAAAGGGAGTTACCGAATGAACATAATCTAAACTTGAATAAGATTCATCATGTCAGATATTATCCAAATGCCTCGGTAACATTATCACTCCCTTCTATCTGTCAGGTTTAAATCTGGAAAAGATGTATATACTAGTGTCAGGATAAGAGTAGTGTTTTAATCGAATCGTTAAAACGAGGCAAGGTATGAATACTGAAATAGAACTAGCTCTTAGAAAGATGCATTCTGTGGAGCCTGTCCTACATTTGTCATTGCTGTAATAGTTCCTTCACAAATAGTTCAACTGATGGGATGTATTAAAACCATAAATCACAGTGGCTCAGTCAAAGCAGTCTTAATAATACATAGAATTCAAATTATGAAAAGCACATTCTGAGTCCCACAAGATATAGCAATAAAATATCCGTATAAAACAGTCAGACAGTTCAGGATCCAAGTGACACAATGAATAGCTTGAAATTTGTGTTAATTAAAACTATACAGAACCCGGGCTACCGAAGATCACTTTGACTGTCAGATAGTAGTAACCAACTGATAAGTTTGTATTCCATACAAATGTCAAATAAATCATAGCCACTGATTATGATGCAAAACTTGCAAGTTGGAAGTCATGAAATGACTTCTTTTTCAAAACGTCATTTACTGATTGCAGGGAAATTAATTAAGTAGCTCCGGCATACATTTGCAGGTCAAATAACAATGGCCTGGCCTAGAATTTCTCTGTTGTCACCAAGTATGCAAGCAATTTTCATTAACTGAGATCTATATTTCACAAAGATATAAAGCAACTGCATATCTAGAGACATTATTTATGGTTGACCTATTTGAACTTGAATTCAAGCATGATCATTGGCATAGTACAGTGAAACTCACATGTCTGGCAACTATGATTTAAATGGATGCCTGTTCTAAAGAGAGTCTGTTTAAAACTGAATGGATACCACCTGGATTAAACATCTACCTAATACCACATTCTTATAAAGCAATGGATGTTAAGTGCTTTGGGATATCCTGAGGATGTAGTAAGGTAGAGTAGAGTCTAGCTTCATCCAAGGAATAACCTGCAGAAAATTAAAAGGAAAAATTGATTTACAATGTATCCCCAAAATAATGGGGTCGATTTTACACAATGCCGTTTTTTAGCGTATTGCCCATTTTTTTTCTGGCCCCAACTATTCCAAAAAAATAAGTAGCAAGTTTTCCCATTCTATTTTTTGAAATTGGCACCATGCAGCCTGTCCTGTAGTTTCGAGGCTGGAGCCTAATGTCTGCACCGAAAAAAAAGATGCCACCCCCCCCCCCCTTCTACGCATGCGCAGAAAAAAAGGGACATTTTTGACGTTGCGATGGGTACATATGCCCAGTACAGCTCCAGGTCTGCATTCGGCCATTTTCAAAGAGCCAGTTGTGTGTGAAAACTTTAATTCTCATTGGAAAAATCAGAGCTGCAATACAAGATGCAACGTGGCTCAAGGACCAAGAATTTCTTACAGGATGAAGTGGAGACACTAGTTACTGTAATTGAGGCCAGGTGGCAGGAGCTGGTTACACAAAAGTTTCACCAAAAGAAATGAAGAAATGCTGGAACCAACTTGCAGAAGATCACTGTGCAATGGTGACCACCCCTTGGTCTGGAGGCCAGTGCAAAAAGAAGTGGCAGGACCTTGATCAAGTAGTTAGTGTAAGTAATATTTGCATTCATTCAATGGAAGTGCAATTGTAAATGTGACTGGCTATATATGTCCCACCCAGCAGAAAGACACCCTCTCTAAAAAGTTATATTTTCATCTTTGCAGAGGAAGGTGGCACACAACAAATGGGAAAGAACTCGAACAGGAGGAGGCCCGGCAAATCTGCACCCAATGACACCCTTGGAAGAGAGGGCCGCTGCTTTGATGGGTCCTGCCTGAAGAAAAGCAACCACCACTGCACAATCTGGGCCCACACTCGAGGGGGAGGGTAAGTCCTGCAAATTCCACAGTCTGGCTTTGCTCAATGTTAAGTATTGCGTGGGCCATGCTTCGGTTCATGGGGTTGTATTCATCAGCTACGCTTCAGTTGATACAATATGCTGTCATTCATCATGGTCCTTCAAATCAGCCTGCTGCCTGTGCTGTGTGAGTCAACTCATGCCACCCACCCTACCCCCTCCTCTGCTAACCATTTGTCTGTTCTGTTATATTTTGCAGAACTTGAGGCCAACCCTGATGATGCAGAAGAAGATTCAGATGCGGAAGAGCCTGAAGAGGAGAACATCTTCCAATTCCACCTTCCAGACCAATAGCATGGGGGTAACAGGGAGGGGGAGATGATGGATGAAGCCCCTACTATTATACTAACTTTGGAGGAGGTGTAGGTGTCGCCCATTGAGGTTCCAGCTCCTTTCCTGAGTGGTACGAATGCTGCTGGGACTTTCCATGGTTTCTCATAGTCCGGGCTTGGGATTCCAGTGGGGTGCAGCGAGGCACACCCAGGGCCCCACCGTCTGAGGCTGAAGGTCCCAGTGGGATGCAGCAAGCCACACCAAGGGTGAGGAGGGGAAGGAGAGCTCGAGATGCAGGATCTAACATAGATGGTTCAGATGATGGCAATGTGTGCGGAGAGAATTGACCTTACACGATCACTCCTGGACACTATCAGTAGGGTGGGGTGATGAGATATCGGGACTGTCGGGAGAAGTAACAACACACTCACGAGAAATGGGAATGATGTCCGGGAACATGAGGGAGAGAATGTCTCAGGCAGCGGATAAAATGACGAAACACATGAGGGAGGGAAAGTCGCAGATAGTTGACACACTGTTGCTCAATATGAGGGAGGGAATGTTGCAGGTAGCTAAGACACAGTCGGCGAACATGAGGTAGTTGTCACATTATCAGGCCACATGAGGGAGGGAATGTTGGAATTAGCTGTCTGCAATAAGGGAACACGCCCAGACCCCGCACTCATTGACAGAACCAACTGCCACTCCCACTTCAATCCCCAGACCAGCCCCTGAAGAGGCACAAGCCTGGCCCTCCACATTACCAGCTGCCCCCCACTCCCATCAAGAAGTGCGCATTACCCAAGATGTTTGAAAGAATAAGCTTAGTACCAACCCAAGATATGCTGTGCCACCGCCTGCGGGCAGGGGTGGAATCAACAAGACCAAGCGTAGTGGGCGGTCTGAGAATAAGATGGAGGAGAGATGGGTGCAGCCTTTGTTTGCTGCTGTTGTTGTTGTTATTATTGTTAATGTTGTAACTGTTCTCAAATTAAAAGTTTTTTGTAAGTTATGTAAATTTACAAGTTTAAAAGTTTTTAAGTGATCTTAGAGTTTGTAAGCTATGTTAAAGTTTGTAAGTGATCTTAACTGAAAATGTTAAAGTTTGATACATGAATTTTTTATTAAAGTTAAGTTAAGTACAAACAAATGTTAAACTTTTGAATAAAATGTATTTTAAATTATAACTGAATAATTTCCATTATTTGTTCCATTAACACAACACAACATTACGGAACAGGTCCAAACAGCAAAACGTGATCCATTTGGAATAGTTGTCGCTGAGCCTTCAGGCAGCAAAGCGTTCACAGATGAACTGCTGGCACAAGGCTCAAGCAATCGTTAAATGGGCACGACGGCCCGCCTTCCTCCGCCGTCGTGCTCCGGGTTCAGGTAGTTGCATGGCTTCCTCGTCCTCCTCCTCCTCCTCCTCATTTGCATCTATCTCCTCATCATCTGCCACTCCCACCTCCGGTGGGTCTTCTACTACCAGTGGCTGCTGCCTCATGATGGCTAATTTATGCAGCATGCGGCACACAACAGTGAACTGACCAACAATCTCAGGGGAGTATTGTAAGTCGCCTCCTGAATGGTCCAGACATTGGAAACGCTGTTTCAAGATGCCAATGGTCTTCTCTATTAAGCTGTGCTTCGCAATGTGTGAAATGTTTTATTCCCAGTCAGTTTCTATCTGGGTTACGCATCATCACACACTAGTTTCACATTATCGGAGTGGAAATCTTTTCTGTTCCTGTACATCTCGGAAACCTCCAAAGATGATCACAAGGTGATGTGGGTACAATCAATGCAGCCCTGTACCTTTGGGAAGCCAGCAATCCTGGAGAAGCCCACAACCCTTTCACGCATTGGCTGGGCGGTCATGGGGAACTTTATGTAGTCACCTGCCAAATGCAGATATGTGTTGCATGTTGAGAAATGGCACACACATCTCCAGTTGTGGCCTGGAATGATCCAGATGCACAAAATGAAAGTGCAGCTGTAACCTTCACTTCAACTGACAAAGCAGTCCTCCTGACGCTTCGCGGTTGCAGGTCTGCATTTACTAACTCACAGATCTCGGTTACAAATTCTTTGCAGAAATGCAGCCTTCTGACACAGTCTGCATCACTCAGATGCAGGTATGAATGCCTGTCTCGATATACCCGATGTGGGTAAGGCCTCCTGCCCATCATCGTATGTGCTTTGAGGTTCCTCATGCGATGACATGCAATGATTAAAAAGGGAAGATAGACTATGAAAGTAAACTAGCACGAAATATAAAAACAGATAGTAAGAGTTTCTATAAGTATATAAAAAGGAAAAGAGTGGTTAAAGTAAATGTTGGTCCCTTAGAGTAAGAGACCGGGGAATTCGTAATGGGGAACATGGAGATGGCAGAAACTTTGAACAAATATTTTCTATCAGTCTTTACGGTAGAGGACACTAACAATATCCCAACAGTGGATAGTCAAGGGGCTATAGACAATCACAATCACTAAGGAGGTGGTACTCAGTAAGATAATGAGACTAAAGGTGGATAACTCTCCTGGACCTGATGGCTTGCATCCTAGGGTCTTAAGTGAAGTAGCGACAGGGATAGTGGTTGTAATTTACCAAAATTCCCTGGATTCTGGGGAGGTCCCAGCAGATTGGAAAACTGCAAATATAACACCCCTATTTAAAAAAGGAGGCAGACAAAAAGCAGGAGACTATACACCAGTTAGCTTAACATCTATGGTTGGGAAAATGTTGGAGTCCATTATTAAAGAAGCAGTAGCAGGACATTTGGAAAAATGTAATTCAGTCAGACAGAGTCAGCATGGATTTATGAAAGGGAAGTCATGTTTGACAAATTTGCTGGAATTCTTTGAGGATGTAACGAGCAGGATGGATAAAGGGGAACCAGTGGATGTGGTGTATTTGGGCTTCCAGAAGGCATTTGACTAGGTGCCACATAAAAGGTTACTGCACAAGATAAAAGTTCGCAGGGTTGGGGGTAATATATTAACATGGATAGAGGATTGGCTAACTAACAGAAAACAGAGAGTTGGTATAAATGGTTCATTCTCGGGTTGGCAATCAATAACATGGGTTGCCACAGGGATCCGTGCTGGGGCCTCAACTTTTTATATTAATGACTAGGAAGAAGGGATTGAGTGTAACGTTGCCAAGTTTGCTGACGATACAAAGATGGGAGGAAAAGCAATGTGTGAGGAGGACACACAAAATCTGCAAAAGGACATAGACAGGCTAAGTGAGTGGGCAAAAATTTGGCAGATGGAGTATAATGTTGGAAAGTGTGAGGTTATGCACTTGGCAGAAAAAAAAATCAAAGAGCAAGTTATTATTTAAATGGAGAAAGATTGCAAAGTTCTACAGTACAGCGTGACCTGGGGGCACTTGTGCATGAAACACAAAATGTTAGTATGCAGGTACAGCAAGTGATAGAAACATAGAAACATAGAAAATAGGTGCACGAGTAGGCCATTCGGCCCTTCGAGCCTGCACCACCATTCAATAAGATCATGGCTGATCATTCACCTCAGTACCCCTTTCCTGCTTTCTCTCCATACCCCTTGATCCCTTTAGCCGTAAGGGCCATATCTAACTCCGTCTTGAATATATCCAATGAACTGGCATCAACAACTCTCTGCGGTAGGGAATTCCACAGGTTAACAACTCTCTGAGTGAAGAGGTTTCTCCTCATCTCAGTCCTAAATGGCTTACCCCTTATCTTTAGACTATGTCCCCTGATTCTGGACTTCCCCAACATCAGGAACATTCTTCATGCATCTAACCTGTCCAGTCCCATCAGAATTTTATATGTTTCTATGAGATCTCCTCTCATCCTTCTAGACTCCAGTGAATACAGGCCCAGTCGATCCAATCTCTCCTCATATATCAGTCCTGTCATTCCGGGAATCAGTCTGGTGAACTTTCGCTGCACTCCCTCAATAGCAAGAACGTCCTTCCTCAGATTAGGAGACCAAAACTGAACACAATATTCCAAGTGAGGTCTCACTAAGGCCCTGTACAACTGCTCCTATACTCAAATCCCCTAGCTATGAAGGCCAACATACCATTTGCCTTCTTCACCGCCTGCTGTACCTGCATGCCAGCTTTCAATGATTGATGTACCATGACACCCAGGCCTCGTTGTACCTCCCCTTTTCCTAATCTGCTGCCATTCAGATAATATTCTGCCTTCATGTTTTTGCCACCAAAGTGGATAACCTCACATTTATCCACATTATACTGCATCTGCCATGCATTTGCCCACTCACCTAACCTGTCCAAGTCACCCTGCAGCCTCTCAGCGTCCTCCTCACAGCTCACACCGCCACCCAGTTTAATGTCATCTGCAAACTTAGAGATATTACACTCAATTCCTTCATCTAAATCATTAATGTATATTGTAAAGAGCTGGGATCCCAGCACTGAGCCCTGCGGCACTCCACTAGTCACTGCCTGCCATTCTGAAAAGGACCTGTTTATCCCGACTCTCTGCTTCCTGTCTGCCAACCAGTTTCTATCCACGTCAGTACATTACCCCCAATACCATGTGCTTTAATTTTGCACACTAATCTCTTATGTGGGACCTTGTCAAAAGCTTTTTTAAAGTCCAAATACACCACATCCACTGGTTCTCCCTTGTCCACTCTACCAGTTACATTCTCAAAACATTCTAGAAGATTTGTCAAGCATGATTTCCCTTTCAATGACTTGGACCGATCCTGTCACTGCTTTTCAAATATGCTGCTATTTCATCTTTAATAATTGATTCCAACATTTTCCCCACTACTGATGTCTATAATTACCCATTTTCTCTCTCCCTCCTTTCTTAAAAAGTAGTATTACATTAGCTACCCTTCAGTCCATTGGAACTGATCGAGAGTCGATAGACTGTTGGAAAATAATCACCAATGCATCCACTATTTTTAGGGCTACTTCCTTAAGTACTCTGGGATGCAGACTATCGGGATTTATCGGCCTTCAATCCTATCAATTTCCCTAACACAATTGCCCACCTAATAAGGATTTCTTTCCGTTCCTCCTTCTCACTAGACCCTGGGTCCCCTAGTATTTCCAGAAGGTTATTTGTGTCTTCCTTCGTGAAAACAGAACCAAACTATTTGTTCAACTGGTCCACCATTTTTTTGTTCCCCATTATAAATTCACCTGAATCTGACTGCAAGGGACCTATGTTTGTCTTCACTAATCTTTTTATCTTCACATATCTATAGAAGCTTTTGCAGTTTTTATGTTCCCAGCAAGCTTCCTCTCATACTCTATTTTCCCCGTCCTAATTAAACCCTTTGTACTCCTCTGCTGAATTATAAAATTCTCCTAGTCCTCAGGTTTGCCGCTTTTTCTGGCCAGTTTACATGCCTCTTCCTTGGATTTAACACTATCCTTAATTTCCCTTGTTAGCCACGGTTGAGCCACCTTCCCTGTTTTATTTTTACTCATTCAGGAAGGCCAATGGAATCTTGGCCTTTATTGCAAAGGGAATGGAGTATAAAAGCAAGGAAGTCTTGCTGCAGTTATACAGGGTATTGGTGAGGCTACACCTGGAATACTGCATACAGTTTTGGTTTCCATATTGAAGAAAGGATATACTTGCTTTGGTGGCAGTTCAGAGAAGGTTCACTAGGTTGATTCCGGAGATGAGGGGGTTGACTTATGAGGAAAGGTTGAGTAGGTTGGGCCTCTACTCATTGGAATTCAGAAGAATGAAAGGTGATCTTATCGAAATGTATAAGATTATGAGGGGGCTTGACAAGGTGGATGCAGCGAGGATGTTTCCACTGATCGAGGGGACTAGAGCTAGGGGGCATAATCTTAGAGTAAGGGGCCACCCAGTTAAAACTGAGATGAGGAGAAATTTCTTCTCTCGGAGGGTTGTAAATCTGTGTATATTCGCTGCCTCAGAGAGCTGTGGATGCTGGGTCATTGAATAACTTTAAGACAGAAATAGACAGTTTCTTAACCGATAAGGGAATAAGGGGTTATGGGGAGCGGGCAGGGAAGTGGACCTGAGTCCATGATCGGATCAGCCATGATCTTATTAAATGGCGGAGCAGGCTCGAGGGACCGTATGGCTACTCCTATTCCTATTTCTTATGTTCTTATGTTCTTATGACGTCGAATCAATTGTCTTCTCCGCAGCACCAACATGCAGAAGGCTTGCGCAAGATATGACATTATTAGTATTGCCCCCATGATTAAATTGTACCTTTGCAAGAAGCTCAAAACGGCAGGCAGGACAAGCTTCTTTGTTGTCTCTCTCCTCAAGATCAACGCCCTACAATGGATCACATCCAGATCTGACCATGCGCAGTGGGCTTGCTTAGATCGGGAATTGCATGAAACTTCCATGTTCTGCGTTTTCAGTTGGAAAAATTTAAGCTTGATGATGCATATTTATGTGTTCTTGACTCCCTCCAAAACTTCACCTAAAAACAATGGCGTCTTTCTATGCTGATTTTTTGATGTGCACTTGTTTTTCTCAGTGCCCAGAAGTTTTTCTGGGAGTGGTCACATACGCCGTCCTAGGAGAATTGTAAGTTGGTCAGACTTATATAATTGTGAAAAACTCGCGCAGACATCAGGTTACACCCCCATGACGCAAAAAAAAAATTAACCTAAAAAAGTTGTAATTAACTGAGTTACGCTGGCTCACAATCTTTGGGGAAACTTGGATATTTTAATTTAATCCCAAAAAAGCAGTGCGCAACAAAAAAATGTTGCAAATCACTGGGGTAAATTGAGGAATAAATTGAAAGCTGTCAGATCAGAAGACATTTTGTGTGGCATGCAGTGTAGCTCCTGGAAAAAGATTTAAAAAGGGAGTAAGGCTTGGATCAAAACAAATACTTGTTATGTGGTGGCACCAAGTCTCCAAACTCACTCTCACCAATTCATTCCATAGCTTTTTAGCAAAACAAAGGCAAAGTCAAGGACAAGAGCTATCACAGAATCATAGAATGGTTGCAGCATGGAAGAAGGCCATTCGTCCCATTGAGCTTGTGCCGGTTCTCTGCAAGAGCACTTCAGCTAGTCCCACTCCACTACCCTTTCCCCGTAGCCCTGCAATTTTTTCCTTCAGGCATTTATCCAATTCCCTTTTGAAAGCCGTGATTGAGTCTGCCTCCACCATCCTTTCAGGCAGTGCATTCCAGATCCTATCCACTCGCTGCGTAAAAAAGTTTTTTCTTCTGTCGCCTTTGGTTCTTTTGCCAATCACCTTAAATCTCTGTCCTCTGGTTCTCGACCCTTCTACTAATCTCTTCTTAGTCAGTGAACTGCCCTCATCCTTTCTCTGTGATTCTGCGTACCCTTGGCCTGTAAGTAAGCACAAGACATTTAAGAAGATGATAGAGGCATGGTAGCATAGTGGTTATGTTACTGGAGTAATAATCCAGAAGCCTGGATCCAGAGATTGTGATATCAAGTCTCACTCATGGCAGTTGACAACTTGAATTCAGTTTAAAAAGATGAAAAGTAAATTTAGTCACTCAACATCCTTATTCCCATTGACAGAACACTACTGGAGTGCTCAGACTTGATCCTGAATATTATCTCGGTCACTAAATCACCATTCCATCATTCCTAATTTACAATAGAAAATGCTATAAATACACAGTTGGTTAGTCAGCATCTGAATGAGATCGACTAATGCTTCACATGGGATTCCATGAATTCCGTTGAGTGGTCCTGCCTAAATTGTTAGCCTATCTTTCTCTTTAAGGTTCTGTCTGTCTTGCTTTACATTTCTAGCTTTTTTTCTTTTTATTTCAGGTTTTAAGTTTCTGTTTTCTTCATTTCATCTTTCACAGAAATCTGAAATCGATCGAGAAGGATCAACATTTTTTTAAAGAAGGATTTATATTTTCAGCATGATTTATTACAAAGCATAAAGTGTCATAAAAGAATCTAAACCTACTGCTGTGTGATATGTGATTAAAGTAAGTACACCAATTTATCTTTGCCATCATGAAAGGGGAAGAGTGGTTTCATAAGTGCAGTGAGCATACTCCTTTTCCACCAGTCAATGACCTTCACTCTGTCTTCTTTCCTTCTCTCCACCATTGTAATTCGGACCCTGTATTTACCTAATTGTGTGATTGCATTTGGAACTGTAAAGGAAGGAGAAAAGCTGCATTTACATAGCACCATACCATGTCCTCAAGACCAATTAAAAAGTGTTGCATCCAATGAGTTACTAAAGTGCTGTGATTGTTGTTATGGTACCACAATCAGAAAGTGAGATGATCAGTCAGTCATTTTTTTTAATGATTTTGTCTTGGGGAAAAATTGTGGTCAAGACTCTGGAGAAGTTCTATGAATAGTCTGATGGGATCTTTTACATCTACAGGCAGATAGGGGTTTTATCCAACATCACATCTGAAAGACAATGGGGCCGAAATTACCCGCGCTGGGTTGGGGCAGTCATTTCGCTGAAAGTAATTTATTTGCGGCGGCCCTGTCTTGGATTTGGGCTCATTGATGAAAACAAATGTTGCCTGTGATAACGGAGCGTTCCCTGGGTGTTTGCACGGCGCTCGTGGGGCGCAGCGCTCAGCACATCAGCACTGCGTTCATTATGTCATCGCGACGCAGACATGCCACGTCACACTGACGCCTCACAATGTCCCTCCCCTTCTTTTAAAGAATGAAAAATTGGCCGACAGAAGAAATATGGCGGCCGCCACGCTACCATCTCCCCTTTAAGGGTGGCTGGGGCACCACAATCACCATAGCTTCTCGCACTGAGAAGCTGTCGGTGGCATTGCTCCTCACCATCCTCACGTCCTGCGAGTTAATTTCCTCCGAGGGGCACAAAGGGCTCGGCACAGGGTGATAAGAGGTTGCCGCGCATGTTGATGATGTCATCACCGTGCGTGCGCCGCACTGGTGCGGTAATCGTGGGTCACGGCACAAACCACTTTTCGCCGCCGGAGCTTCACGGGCAATTCCACGTGGGTCGATGTGACCACCGCGCCCACCGCTAACTCATTAGCGCTCCGTTAGCACCGGCAGGCAGCACTAACTGACCCTGCGCAAAGGGGCAATTTCGGCCCCAACATCTCCAACAAATCAATGTCTCTCAGTATTGTGTTGAAGTTTCAGCCTAGATCGTGACCTTGAATTTGTTTGGGTTGTAATTGCAGCATTAATGCCTATCGTGCCCTCCAGTACTGACCCCACCTGAATTAGCATGGTCCGTGGGAGAGCACCCGTTAACACAAGGTAGGTGGGCACAAGTGCCACTTTGGGTGCTCTCTTGTGCCTGTTGTCCCATGCTACTGGAAACTCAGGCCTTGTTTGCCTTTTGGATGGGGGCTGCACAGGTCTCCCATCCAATGCTGGAACTGGTCCAATCTGCCTCGTGAGTTAAAGCAGGAGACAGAGTGAGACCCTTACAGAATTCCAGGCACTATGGGCCCGAATTTGGTCAACCTACCGCCGCCTGCCGCCAAGTTTTCTCGGCAGTCTCCCTGTTTTTTCGGCGCTCTCCCCTCCGGGTGAGTTTGGTGAGGCCCTCACGCTGGCGGTCTGAAAGGACCGCTAGGGAGCGTCTGCTGGCGTGCAACGCCGAAAAAAGTCCTCCCGCCCAAGATTCATCTGAGCTGTCCTCCCCTCCAGCAAGAGAAAAGACTGCCACATGGAAGCAGGTCTTACCTGAACCATATGTATGAAGACCTGCAAGAAAAGGTTAGTGATATGTTTTGCTTTATTTCTTTTGCAGCGATTTTGTTTGAAAGGGTCCTCTGAAGGTTTCGTCATGTTTTGTTTTTTATTTGTTGAAGATTTTTTTTCATTGCCCCCTCCCTGGGCTTGATTCTATCCTCGCCGTTTATTTTGCCGGGGATTGCATTTGCTGCCCAGAATCTGATCCTCTGCCCGCTGCCACCCAGAATCGATGTGTAAGGCCCATTTTTTCAACGGCGTTTTTTTTCTCCATTTTTTCATCAAACTTCCACCCAAAGTACCATCAGGATCTTAGTGGTCCTTTCGACGGTACATGGGTGGAACTTAGGTTTGACCGAATTCGGGCCCCAGGTGTTTAAGTTCTGAAGTGCAGATTGGAGCTGTGACTTCCTGATTCAGTGGTGTTAAAGTGCTTCCAATTGAAGCAAGCGGACACAAGTCACTTTATGATGTTGACAACAAATTAAATGCATGGCTTTCTTTCAAAATTTAGACTTCATACAGAATAAATGTGATCGTTCTGGGCTTCATAATCCTTGAACCATGATCCTTGCAATTTTGCTGGTATTGCAGCAATGTTGATCTCCAGTGCTAACCCCATAGGAGTAGTTGGAGTTAATGGGAGACTGTTTCACTTAAGTAGGGGTGTCTAGCACCAGTGCCACCATGTGCCGATTATTGGTGGCCACCGACTGAGGATAGTTCAAAATATGGCCTTACTGTCCAGGTCGGGAGGTGTCAGGACTCCCCTGGAAATAGATATTGCTGGCCCTCAGTGGTTCTCTTTATAAGGGGATCACATTAAAATTGTACGTTAGATTCCCAATGACCCTGTTATTAGGGAGACTATGAGAACAAACATTGCAAGGGGGATAGAGTATAAAAACAATGAAGTCCTGCTACAACTGTACAGGGTATTGGTGCACACAGTTTTGGTCTCAGTATTTAAGGAAGGATATACTTGCATTGGAGGCTGTTCAGAGAAGGTTCACTAGGTTGATTCCAGAGATGAGGGGGTTGACTTATGAAGATAGGATGAGTAGGTTGGGCCTATACTCATTGGAGTTTTGAAGAATGAGAGGTGATCTTATCAAAACATATAGGATGATGAGGGGGCTTGACAAGGTAGATGCAGAGAAGATATTTCCACTCATAGGGGAAACTAAAACTAGGGGACATAGACTCAGAATAAGGGGCCGCCCATTTAAAACTGAGATGAGGAGGAATTTCTTCTCTCAGAGGGTTGTAAACCTATGGAATTCTCTGCCCCAGTGAGCTGTGGAGGCTGGGTCATTGAATATATTTAAGGCGGAGTGCAAGGGTTAACTTCAAACCACCACTCAGAGTCCATTTAGCCGTAAAGTAAATGCAGTTTAATACAAGTCGACAGGAGAGCTATTCCATAAAAGAATGCTCAATGAGGACTGGAGACATTGTCCTTTATACAGTTTCAGATTAAGTCATTACGTAATTATGCAAATTACAATTAATACATGATGATGATTGATTAGTACAGCGCTGGCCAATCTGGCTTCTACATGCCTTAAATGGTGATTCCGGATACAGTTACTGTAGTTCATTCTATTCTATGGTTCATTCTATTCTATCCTTATCTTGTTATTCAGTTTTTTATGTCTGACTGCACAACTTGTTATCTTGTCTGTGTCTTGCCTCCCAAGGACTTTAGTCTATAAATTGGAAGGTTTGCTGTTCCTGTGGAATGTTCCCACATTTTTGCCAATAGTATCCATTTTACAATAAGTTAGTGTGCTCAGTTTCAAAATGGCACAATGTTTTACTATTTTAAAGATTTGTAATTCCCTTCTTCACAGAGATAGACAGATTTTTGAGCGATAAGGGAATAAAGAGTTATGGGGAGCGGGCAGGGAAGAGGAGCTGAGTCCATGATCAGATCAGCCATGATCTTATTAAATGATGGGGCTGGCTCAAGGGGCCAGGTGGCCTACTCCTGCTCCTATTTCTTATGTTCTTATGTTCTTATTGCAACAATTTATTGGGATAAGCCTGGTACAAGATTCTGGTTTAGCTGGCTGCTAAATTCCCAAAGCACAATGACGGATTGATGACACAAAATCAAAACTTAGACAAAACACATAACTTTTGACATAGTAGGGTAATGGGAGCAAAAATCCCAGAATTGTTTCAGAAACAGTTGGATTCTGTGGTGGCTTTCTGGATGGTCCAAATGGCTTTCCTCATTTGTATCGATCTTGTGATATTGTGCATAGTGTTTGCAAATATACCTTGAGTATGAAACAGAATGTGCTACAATCATTTTCTTCGTACTTTATAGCACTGCAATTAATGTCCAGATACAATCTATGTCCTTCTCAATGAATGCAAGTGATGTATGTTTGTAAATGGGTTGTTCACCATGGCACATTTTATTCATCAAATGGATTTATGACGATGTTATACCAAATATGGGGAAAGATCAATGTTACACATAGCAAGTTCATCAATTGTTTCACACTTTCTAAAAAACACAAAGTGATTCAAAGTACTTTTACTTAAAAATCAATAATATAGATTCAATTAATTCATTCGGTTAGGTGTTTTGTGTTTTTTTTCCCTTTTAACGGTTTCTTTAACTGCGAAAAAATCCATAATTAAAATAGTTTGGATTTCCAATACTCCATTAATCATTTAGTCCAAAGAATATTGCTCTTCTCATCTAAACAGGAACCAAGTGGAGTTAAACAGAGAGGAAGGGAGGAATTTTACTTTTCAAATGCTAATGTTGTACACCTTCTAGTGACTGATTACAGGACAGATTTTAAAAAAAATTGTTCTTGGGATATGTGTGATATTGGCAAGACCACATTTATTGGTTGTCCTGAAAAAAATCTCTTTGGACCACTGCAGTTCTTGTGGTGACGGTGTTAGATAGGGAATTCTTGCCTTGCCCCACATCATTCATTCTGCACATAACCTGCCAGTGCTGAAAACATTCTAAGGAAAACAAATTTTTGTGCCTTCCGACTGTTCTTTTCTAACCACCTTGCCTCCCCTTGCCGCCTTTAATTGTGTGTCCTTTCATCCTAAATTTTTACTCTTTCTCTGCGTTCTCTCAGTGGCAGGAGTTTTTGAAGTGGTTGTCTGATGCTTTTCAGCAGAAGCTTTGGGACACTGAAGTGACACTCCCTTTCTTTGGTTATGGACTGTTATCCCCTTTATCAAGAAAGCAGAGAATGTGCAGGTAATCCATGTACCATCAAATGGAATGCAACGCACGTATCAGGGCGTATGCTTTAATAGGGGTGACAACAGGTGCAGGGAATGAGATAATACATGTTGTGTACGCGTAAATAACTGACAAACTGAGCCAGGAGTAACGTCACTTAACATAACTGTGCATTATACGACCCAAAATGGAGTCTCAAAACCGGCATGAACAGCAATTGTGAATAGCTCCCGCAGGGTCCTAATGCCCATCCTATGAGCTGTAACAAATAGAGTGTGAACACAACATATTCCCCCCCTTTTTAAAACCACATTCTATGTATAGACAAAGTCCTTGAGATAGCCAGGCCGTATTCTGATACGCTGAGACCGGCGTGGAGCTTGCGGTGTTTGATCGAGGTTATCGGTTGGGAAACAAAACGGTACCTCTGTTCCATCCTGCTGGTCTGTTGGCCTGTGAGTTGGGATCAGTCTACAAGCGTTCCATCGAGTTCCATCATTGAACTCGTAGGTGTGAGGGCTGAATTTTCGCCCGATCTGTTTTGGAGGCAAAAGTGAAGATGCGAGCTTATGACTACTGTTTGGGCGCTTAACTCTGACCCAATCTCCGTTCTTCAGTTGGGGCTTTTAAGCGCGTCGTTTTGTGTCAGTGTACAACTTCGCTTTTCATTGCCATTCCGAAATCTAGGATGCGAGTGTGGTTATCCTCACGCTAGGTTTGGCTGGGGGGATTTGAGAATGTCCAGTAGCCAGCGAAGATTCCTCCCAATCATGAGCTCAGAGGGTGTCTTACCCTTTAGCGGGTGCTTTGTTGAACGGTATGTGCGGAGAATGGTCTGAACTGCTTTGTCGAATGTTTGGCCTGCTGTGAGGTTGGCTTTCAAACCCTCTTTAATGATGCGGTTAAAATGTTCAACACCTCTATTGCTTTGAGGATTGTACCGAGCAGTAAGGTGAAGCTCGATAGCATGACGAGTGAGGAAATCTGCGAACTGTTCGGACACAAACTGTGGTCTATTGTCAGTGATTATGACCTCTGGGAGGCCCCACTTTGTGAACATAGGCTGCAGAATAGTGACGATGGTTGATGAGGTCAATGAACTTGTTGTAGCAATTTCTGGCCATTTGGAATGCAGGTCATGTACTAAAACAAGAATACGCTGGTGCTGTGGAGCTGCTTCAACTGGACCGAAGATATCCAACTGAAGTTGTTGCCATGGTCTTTGTGGCCATGGAATGGGCTTCAATGGCGTTGGTCGGATGTTTGTGGCCTTTTCGCTCAGACTGCATGCTTCGCAGTGTGAGATGAACTTCTCGATGCGAGTGTCAATCCCAGGCCACCATACTGAATCGCAACATCTCTGCTTCATGCGGACAATGCCAGGGTGTCCATCGTGTGCCAATGAGAGAATGCGCTGTTGAAGCGACTTGGGAATTACTGCTCTATCACCACGAGCTAGGCAGCCATCGTTCCAAACGGAAAATTCATCGCAAAGTCAGTGGAATGTTTTCAGCTTTCCGGAATTTGCTTCTGCCACTCAGTCTGGAGGAAGTGGCACATGAGCTGGAGTATAGCATCACTCTGTGATTCGGTTTTGAGTTCATCGCAGGAGATGAGGTTTCTGATGGACTGAGTGATGGTCAACGTGACATACGTGTCGTCATCTGTGAACAAGTCAGCACCAGAGTCTGAAACAGGTGTCGAGTGGCTGAACATGTCAGCTACGTGGTTGTGACTGCCAGCGATGTACTGTACATCAAAGTTATACTGATGAAGGCGATCTGACCATCGGCTGATTCGTGGTGGTCTTTGCCCAGATCCAGTTGTAGCGAGTAGCGTAGTTAGCGCTTGGTGATCCGTACGGAGGGTAAATTTCCTGCCATAGAGGTAGATGTGCCAGCGTTCACATGCGTAGATGCAAGCAAGTGCTTCACGTTCCCCTGTACAGTATTTATGTTCTGCAGATGAGTGTGTGCGAGAGGCGAGGGCGACTGGGCATTCCAGGACATCAATCCATTGCGAGAGCACAGCACACATGGCAGTGCCTGATGCATCCGTGGTGACGTACATAGTGGCATTCGGAACAAAATCTGCGAGGATAGGAGGGGATGTGATTTTCTCCTTAAGCATGGTGCATGCCTGAGCCTGGGAATCTGTCCATTCCCAAGGGACGTCCTTACGCAGCAACTTACGAAGTGGTTCGGCAATGTGCACATAGTGTGGGACGAACTTCAGATAGAAGTTGCAAGTGCCGAGGAATGATGAAAGTTCTTTGACGTTGGTACCCTCCTGCATTCGCTGCATCACGTCAATGTTGTCAAGCGTCAGGTTGACAACTTGTGCTGTGACTCTGCAGCCCAGAAAGTTTATTTCTCCAGCAGCGAATATACACTTATCGGCATTAAGTGTAATACAAACATAGAAACATAGAAAATAGGTGCAGGAGTAGGCCATTCGGCCCTTCGAGCCTGCAGCACCATTCAATAAGATCATGGCTGATCATCCACCTCAGTACCCCTTTTCTGCTTTCTCTTCATACCCCTCGATCCCTTTAGCCGTAAGGGCCATATCTAACTCCCTCTTGAATATATCCAATGAACTGGCATCAACAACTCTCTGCGGTAGAGAATTCCACAGGTTAACAACTCTCTGAATGAAGACGTTTCTCCTCATCTCAGTCCTAAATGGCTTACCCTTTCTCCTTGGGCTATGTCCCCTGATTCTGGACTTCCCCAACATCGGGAACTTTATTCCTGCATCTAACCTGTCCAGTCCCGTCATAATTTTATATGTCTCTATGAGATCCCCTCTCAGCCTTCTAAACTCCAGTGAATACAGGCCCAGTTGATCCAGTCTCTCATCATATGTCAGTCCTGCCATCCCGGGAATCAGTCTGGTGAACCTTCGCTGCACTCTCTCAATAGCAAGAGCGTTCTTCCTCAGATTAGGAGACCAAAACTAACACAATATTCCAGGTGAGGTCTCATTTAGGCCCTGTACAACTGCAGTAAGACCTCCCTGCTCCTATACTCAAATCCCCTAGCTATGAAGGCCAACAAATAGCATTTGCCTTCTTCACCACCTGCTGTACCTGCATGCCAACTTTCAATGATTGATGTACCATGACACTCAGGTCTCGTTGCACCTCCCCTTTTCCTAATCTGCCGCCATTCAGATAATATTCTGCCTTCGTGTTTTTGCTACCAAAGTGGATAACCTCACATTTATCCACATTATACTGCATCTGCCATGCGTTTGCCCATTCACCTAACCTATCCAAGTCCCACCCTGCAGCCTCTTAGCATCCTCCTCACAGCTCACACTGCCACCCAGCTTCGTGTCATCTGCAAACTTGAAGATATTACACTTAGTTCCTTCATCCAATCATTAATGTATATTGTAAAGAGCTGGGGTCCTAGCACTGAGCCCTGCGGCATCCCACTAGTCACTATCTGCTATCCTGAAAAGGACCTGTTTATCCCGACTCTCTGCTTCCTGTCTGCCAACCAGTTCTCTATCCACGTCAGCACATTACTCCCAATATCATGTGCTTTAATTTTGCACATAAATCTCTTGTGTGGGACCTTGTCAAAAGCCTTTTGAAAGTCCAAGTACACCACATCCACTGGTTCTCCCTTGTCCACTCTACCAGTTATATCCTCAAAAAAATTCTCGAAGATTTGTCAAGCATGATTTCCCTTTCATAAAGCCATGCTGACTTGGACCGATCCTGTCACTGCTTTCCAAATGCACTGCTATTTCATCTTTAATAATTGATTCCAATATTTTCCCCACTACTGATGTCAAGCTAACTGGTCTAAAATTACCGATTTTCTCTCTCACTCCTTTCTTAAAAAGTGGTGTTACATTAGCTACCTTCCAGTCCATAGGAACTGATCCAGAGTCGATAGATTGTTGGAAAATGATTACCAATGCATCCACTATTTCTAGGGCCACTTCCTTAAGTACTCTGGGATGCAGACGATCAGGCCCCGAGGATTTATTGGCCTTCAATCCCATCAATTTCCCTAATACAATTTCCTGACTAATAAGGATTTCCTTCAGTTCCTCCTTCTCACGAGACCCTCGGTCCCCTAGTATTTCCGGAAGGTTATTTGTATCTTCCTTCGTGAAGACAGAACCAAAGTATTTGTTCAATTGGGCTGCCATTTCTTTGATCCCCATTATAAATTCACCTGAATCTGACTGCAAGGGACCTACGTTTGTCTTCACTAATCTTTTTCTCTTCACATATCTATAGAAGTTTTTGCAGTCAGTTTTTATGATCCCAGCAAGCTTCCTCTCAAACTCTATTTCCCCCCTCCTAATTAAACCCTTTGTCCTCCTCTGCTGAATTACAAAATTCTCCCAGTCCTCAGGTTTGCTGCTTTTTCTGGCCAATTTATATGCCTCTTCCTTGAATTTAACACTATCTTTAATTTCCCTTGTTAGCCACGGTTGAGCCACCTTCCCCGTTTTATTTTTACTCTAGACAGGGATGTACAATTGTTGAAGTTCATCCATGTGATCTTTAAATGTTTGCCATTGCCTATCCACCGTCAACCCTTTAAGTATCATTCTCCAGTCTATTCTAGCCAATTCATGTCTCATACCATCGAAGTTACCTTTCCTTAAGTTCAGGACCCTAGTCTCTGAACTAACTCTGTCACTCTCTTAATAAAGAATTCTACCATATTATGGTCACTCTTCCCTAATGGGCCTCATACAACAAGATTGCTAATTAGTCCTTTCTCATTACACATCACCCAGTCTAGGATGGCCAGCCCTCTAGTTGGTTCCTCGACATATTGGTCTAGAAAACCATCCCTAATACAATTTAGGAAATCCTCCTTCACCGCATTGTCACCAGTTTGGTTAGAACAATCAATATGTCGATTAAAGTCGCCCATGATAACTGCTGTACCTTTATTGCACGCATCTCTAATTTCTTGTTTGATGATGTCCCCAACCTCTCTACTACTGTTTGGTGGTCTGTACACAACTGCCACTAGCGTTTTCTGCCCTTTGGAATTCCATAGCTCCACCCATAACCATTCCACATCATCCAAGCTGATGTCCTTCCTTACTATTGCGTTAATTTCCTCTTTAACCAGCTACACAACTCCACCTCCTTTTCCTTTCTGTCTATCCTTCTTGAATGTTGAATACCCCTGGACGTTGAGTTCCCAGCCTTGGTTATCCTGGAGCCATGTCTCCGTGATGCCAATTATATCATATTCATTACTTGCTGCCTGCGCAGTTAATTTGTCCACCTAATTATGAATACTCCTTGCATTGAGGCAATGTTATGTGTGGCAATTCTAGCCATAACTGCGTGACGTCGCTGGTCATGTTCTTCCATTGTCCGTCCATGGACAACGATATCATCAAGCAGATTGAGGGCTCCCTCTATGCCTGCTAGCATCGTAGTGACAATCTTCTGACATGCACTTGGTGCAAAAGATAGTCCGTAGGGCATGCGTCGATACTGATACAGACCATCATGCATTATGAATGCTGTGAGTTGTTTGCTGTCCTCTGCTAGAGGTATTTGCAGGTAACTGTGGCGCATGTCAAGTTTCGTAAAAACTGTTGAGCCGTGGAATTCTGAAGACGGCTCGTCGATGGTAGGAAGAGGGTACTTGTCGGGGATGATGGCCTTGTTGACCTCTTTCAGGTCGATGCATTGGCGGATCTCCCCATTTTTACGCCAAGCAATGGCTAAGTTTGATATCCATGGTGAGGAGTCGATGCTCTCAATGATTCCCTGAGATTCGAGTCGCATTAATTCTGCGGATACTTGGTTGCGAACTGCGAAGTCACTGCGTAATCGGTTTGATGGAAGGGTCAACGCGGGGATGATGGCAGATTTTGTTGTCACTCCAAACCTTGTGAAAATTGAGGGATACTGTTTGTCAAAGTCCACCATGTACACAGGTGTGCCAATTGGGTCAAAAACTTTGAACCCAAGCTTGTCAAAAAGGTCAACATCCATGAGGCTTCGTCCCTTCGCGACATAAAAGGAAAAGTTCTCTAGTGTTATGTCCTTGTGGTATATCGGGACAGATATGACCCCAATACCTCAATTTTGAAGTCGGAGTATGTATGTAGAGTGGAAGTTGCGGGCTGCAGTTAACAGTGCGTGAAGTGGGTTTTGTACTAAGCCTCACTCAACATGGAGACTTTGGCTCCAAGGTCAATGAGGAGGCAGCAGGGCACGCCGTCAATGTTTACCTCACAGTCCTTGAATTTGCCTGAACCAATGTGCAAAATGTCAACTAACGTTGTAAACCATACTGGGTTCATCACTATCAAATATGCTGTGATGAGCGACAGACACGAGCAAAATGGTTCATTTTACCACATGCAGAGCATTTCTTCCCACGTGTAGGGCAGTTAGGACTCTCTGCTGAGTGTGATTTGTTCCCACAAATAAAGCAGTGGAAGTTAAGCCCGTGATCCGTAGTGGGTGGCTTATTACTAGCCCTGGGTCTCTGCTGTGATTTCCACTTTGGGCGAACGCCTTGCACATGGGGAGCAGGGGATCTGATCGCTTTTGTATCGGAAGGCACTGATTGGATTTGGATGGCCAAATTAGTTGTTTTATCCAATGTCAATTTGTCATCCTCTATTAGCAAGCGTTCCTGAATGCAGGGATCATTGTTTCCTTAATCATTTGATCCCTGTTCATTTCCTCTGTAACTGCTCCAAAGTTACACGTAGTGGCCATTTCAGTTAGTGAAATGATGTACTGTTTGATTGGTTCACTGTTCCCTTGCCCCTTTTACAAACTTGGTATCTCTCCATCTCTAGGACGCTTACCGTTTTGTCATAGGACTCCGTGTCTTCGATTTCTCCAAAGATGCGTTGGCCTTCGGTGCCGAGGCAGTGGGTAAGTATTGCACGCCGGTGAGCTGGTGTTACATTGTCACCGTCTAACCCACTCGCCGTGATGTACGTAGAAAAACTTTTTATCCATCTCGGCCACGGAATTGGAGGGTCCTCAGGTGTGGAGAGGAAAGGTGGGGTGATAGGAAGGTTAATTTAAGTCATCCTCATCGCCACATTATGTTGTATATGCATAAATAACTGACAACCTGATCCAGGAGTAATGTAACTTAACTTAACTGTGCTTTGATACAATCCAAAATGGAGTCCCCAAACCGGCATGAACCAGCAGGAGTACAGCAACTGTGAAGAGCTCCCGCAGGGTCCTAATGCCTGTGCTGTGAGCTGAATATAAACACAACAATTCATATCATGCAAGTCTTCAATTGCTGCCACATGTTGGGTTAAGATTGAAGAAACACTTGCAGAAGAACAGGTGGCTTTCTCGCAGCTCTTCCAAATTCTAACATTTTTACATGTTGTCTATGCTTTCAGGAGAAGCCACAGCATAACTATCAGGAAAGAATATAGATTAGATAGAACTTTCCAACTAGAAACAGTTCACAATGGTTGAGGACACTTGGGGGCCAAAATTGCCCCTCTGAGAAAGGCCCGTTTGAACCTCAACCAGGCGACCATGCTGCCGAGTCCAGTGGGCGCCGAGGTTTCGTGAAATGGATGCCGCCATAGGTATTGCCCTGACGCGACTTAGCCGCCGTGTGCAGCACTGCACCTCTTCCCTCCCCACTTCCGCGGTGGTGATTGATAGCACTCTTAAGTGCGTCATCATGCCGCGCACTGCCAAGGTCTCGGACCGGAAGCGCAATTACCCTTCAAAAGTTGTCCGGCCGCACGGCGGTGCAAAGAGTTGGATTTTTGAAGTGGTACATCGTTGGAGATTCGGACCGCCGGAGTGGATTGAAGGGTTGGTGCTTTAGATAGATTTATTTTCGGCCACTTTGTTGCATTCTTTAAGTAGCAGTGTAAGGCCACTTCGAGGAGACTGCGTTTGTCGAGGGTCTTGAGCTGGGGGCAGTGCTTGCAGGCCAACGCCTCCTGTACATTGTGCATGCCACCGAGGCTTGGAGGGGAAGGCGGCGCCAGGGACAATGGCTGCAGAGTCAGCGGGCAAGGGCCGCAGACATCATAGCGGACAAGCGTGGAGACGGCCAGCGGGATGGCCACAGAGGGCAAGCAAGAGAGGTGCCACACGAAGGCCCTCAGCAAAGGCCTTCACCAAGAAGGAGAGTCCGTTCGACGACCCCCCCCCACCAGATAATTGGCAAGCAGCCCAGGAAACATCCTGCAGCGGAGACAAATGCTCGGCAGCCGCAGCCTGCAGAGGAACCAGATGCTGGGCAGCAGCAGCCTGTAGAGTTGGAGGAGGCACAACAGCAGCAAGGAGCAGTGAATGAGCCACCTCACATAGAAAGACGGCCACATAGAAGTGGGGGCAAGAGGGTATATCGCGAAAGGGTCTTCCGGCAGCAATTTGCATACACTCATATGAGTGATGATCAGTGCCTTCACAGACTGCGATTCCGGAAGGACGTCGTCACTGAGATCTGTACTCTCCTGCAGCCAGAATTGGAGCCACAGACATGGGTGAGGACACCCCTGAGTGTGGCATCAAAGGTCACCATAGCCCTCAACCTCAATGCCACAAGCTCGTTCCAAGCTGCCATTGCGGACATCTGCAACATTTCCCAGTTTGCAACCCACACAGCGATATGTGAGGTCACAGATGCTCTTTATGGGAGGAGGGCCGACTACATCTTCTTCTCCATGACCAGGGAGCAGCAGTTGGAGCGTCAGACTGGATTCATGCGCATTGCGTGCTTCCCCAGGGTCCAGGGGTGAATGACTGCACCCATGTAGCTCTCAGGGCACCACACCAGGCTGCTGAGCAATTCAGGAATTGCAAGGACTTCCTGTCCCTCAATGTGCAACTAGTTTGTGACCACAACCACAAGATAATGCCCAATAACCTTGCAGAGCTCACGACTCATTCATACTGTGCCAGAGTGGTGTGCCACGCGTCTTTACTGATCCCAATGAACATAGCGACTGGCTGCTGGGTGACAAGGGCTACGCGCTGAGCACTTGGCTCATGACTCCTCTGCACAACCCGAGAACTGATGGGCAGATCATCTACAATGAGAGTCTGATGGCCACCAGGGTCATAATCGAACACACTATAGGCATCCTGAAGCAGAGGTTCCGGTGCCTCGACCACTCAGGGGGTGTGCTGCAGTACTTGCCTGAGCATGTCTCCAGATTTGTGGTGGTCTGCTGCATGCTCCACAACCTCACCATCATGAGGGCACAGCCATTAGAGGACGACACAGCAGTGGCACCTGTGCAGGAGGAGGAGCAGGAGGAGGAGGAGCAGGAGGAGGAGCAGGAAGCGAGTTGGCAGCCATGCAGGAGGCGGCGTCCCCATCCTAACCCTGCAAAGGAAGCACAACACCGTCTCATAGCTGCCTGGTTCACGTAAATAAATGCTCACTTAAGCCTGCATCTGGCCATGTCCATGGACCAATCTGTGAGCCCTCTCACAAACCATTCCCACACACTGAAATGTCCCACACCTGATCACAAATTCCAAACACTAAATAAAGATTTATTACAACCCAAACAATGAGCCTCCAAAACACTCACATCATCCATTATCACCCTTGTCCAACTCCTTATTACCCCTCTTACGCAGACCTATCCTTACAGTACGCCGCAGTGTCTCCCCTGTGGCTGCCTCATGGCTTTGGGAAGACGGCTGTGTGTGTAGAGGAAGCTGCAGATGTCCTTCTCGGATGCCCTCGACCAGCTGTGGCCCTTGAAGGGCCAGATGAAGATTGGGCCGCATCCTCCTGTTCGCCTTCAGTGGGAAGTGGCTGGGGCGAAGCCATGGCTGGCAGCAATTGCGCACTGCCAGCTCTTGGCTCAGGGCTGATGTGAACTGGAGACAACATCAGTATTCTAGTCCGAGGAGCCAGCACCACTCCCCCGGGGCAGCTCCCCAGGTCCTCAGCAAGCTGCTGGAGCACAGATCGGCGGGGTGTGGTGGCACCGCTAGGCCCCCGGAGGACCCAGCCGCGATGGCAGCAGTAAGATGTTGCTTAGCCTCTAGCTGACACTGCATGACAGCAGCCACACTCTGTAAGCCATCAAAGATGAAAGCAGTCAGAGGCAATCAAAGAAATGAAGAAGTTCCAAGTAATGGGCTTGCGCTTGCAACCATTGGGGCCGAAATTCAGTAGCGCAAGAAAGTTGGCGCACCTGTGATTTTTTTTCTGTACTTACCACACGGATCCATGATGCGGTCGGAAAAGGGATTTTCAGGACTTTGAAAAAAAAAAAATCCCACGTCAGCAAAGTTTGCAGACAGGTTTCTGCTACATTCACTGGAACGGAAGTCCTCAGCAGAGTCCAGTTGACACGAGATGCTGTGCAACTGTATCACCACGTTCTCTCCCCTCCGTTGTAGGGGGGCGAATCAGTCATTTTGAAGGGTCGCTGTGCTGCCGGGTCGCACTCACTGGGGATAAGATACACCGACACAGAAAGCTGTCGGGGGCATCACGCGGCGGGGGATCAATTTTTCAACCAGAATTTCGGTCGGTACATTTTTAATGTGAGGGAAAGTGGTGGTCCACATTCTGATGACACGGGTCTCGGGTCCAGGCCAAAAAATCCCCGGCCTGAATTTGGGTCGGGGCGGCCAGTTGACCACAAAGCGGCGGCCACAGGATTCCGAAGCATGGCCACCACTAACGGACAGTAATGGGTCTTTCTGAGACCCTGAAGTTTGACCCCATTGACTTCTCTGGGGTGATGTCCATTATTGCAGGCCCAAATCATGATGCAGTCACCAGAGTGACAAGGCCACCTGCCTCCCACGCGGCCCTCATTGCACAATAGGAATCTACCACCAGATTTGCTTTGCCCCCCTCAGGAGGCACGTAGATGTACCACAATGTTAAGAAATAGAAGCTTGGTGGTTATCATTAATTTCACATGCTCATTGCATTAATAGGTTTATAGATTTGATGCACTTTATTCCATCATTCGCCAGAGTTTTTTTGGCGAAGGGCCATTTAAAGGTAACAGCAGATGCCAGGATGGACAACTATAGTACATAAGTCATAATAGATGGAAATAGATGGCATGGTGTGTATTGGGCCTTTGGTGCCATTGTTGGTTAGGACTTGTTCTGTGTGCCGCAGATGTACAAATTAATGAAAGCAGTTTTCAAGCCAGACAGAAAATCATCTACCCATTTTATATGGACGAGCACTGCTAGAGAGAAGGCGTTGGTGCAAACAACGTGAAATCCAGCACAGGATCTATGGAAATAAATATAATAACTATAATAATGCTAGTCCTGTGTTTCAGCACAATCTCCACAAACCAAAACATTTACCTCAATGCAAAATGTGCACTGGGTGCATGGATCTGTGCACCCCAATTTCATGACCAGTGTCCACATGGGATTAGGACTGTTTGTGTGGAGATTAAACACCAACATGGATTGGTTTAACTGTAGTCGGTTTCTCTGTTGTAATTTCTGTGTAAATCTCAAATGTTATTTAAGACTTATTAAGTTGGTACTCGACTTCTTCAATCTGTACTCACAATATAACTTAAATCAATTGCTGACATCTACATTATTCATGTTTTTCACCACATTGACTTCCATCATATTTCTTTTCAGTTCTGCAAGACTCTCTTCATAATGTACATCTCTAAATCACAGGAACATCCTTATTGTCCTTTTCTGGAAACATAGAAACATAGAAAATAGGTGCAGGAGTAGGCCATTCGGCCCTTCGAGCCTGCACCGCCATTCAATAAGATCATGGCTGATCATTCCCTCAGTACCCCTTTCCTGCTTTCTCTTCATACTCTTTGATCCCCTTAGCCATAAGGGCCATATCTAACTCCCTCTTGAATAGATCCAACGAACTGGCATCAACAACTCTCTGCGGCAGGGAATTCCATAGGTTAACAACTCTCTGAGTGAAGAAGTTTCTCCTCATCTCAGTCCTAAATGGCCTACCCCTTATCCTAAGACTATGTCCCCTGGTTCTGGACTTCCCCAACATCGGGAACATTCTTCCTGCATCTAACCTGTCCAGTCCCATCAGAATCTTAAACATTTCTATGAGATCCCCTCTCATCCTTCTAAACTCCAGTGAATAAAGGCCCAGTTGATCCAGTCTCTCCTCATATGACAGTCCCGCCATCCCCGGAATCAGTCTGGTGAACCTTCGCTGCAATCCCTCAATAGCAAGAACGTCCTTCCTCAGATTAGGAGACCAAAACTGTACACAATATTCCAGGTGAGGCCTCACTAAGGCCCTGTACAACTGCAGTAAGACCTCCCTGCTCCTATACTCAAATCCCCTAACTATAAAGGCCAACATACCATTTGCCTTCTTCACCGCCTGCTGTACCTGCATGCCAAACTTTCAATGACTGATGAACCATGACACCCAGGTCTCGTTGCACCTCCCCTTTTCCGAATCTGCCGCCATCCAGATAATATTCTGCCTTCGTGTTTTTGCCCCCAAAATAAATAACCTCACATTTATCCACATTATACTGCATCTGCCATGCATTTGCCCACTCACCTAATCTGTCCAAGTCATCCTGCAGCCTCTTAACGTCCTCCTCACAGCTCACACTGCCACACAGTTTAGTGTCATCTGCAAACTTGGAGATATTACACTCAATTCCTTCATCTAAATCGTTAATGTATATTGTAAAGAGCTGGGGTCCCAGCACTGAGCCCTGCGGCACTCCACTAGTCACTGCCTGCCATTCTGAAAAGGACCCATTTATCCCTACTCTCTGCTTCCTGTCTGCCAACCAGTTCTCTATCCACATCAGTATATTACCCCCAATACCATGTGCTTTGATTTTGCACACCAATCTCTGATGTGGGACCTTGTCAAAGGCCGTTTGAAAGTCCAAATACACCACATCCACTGGTTCTCCCTTGTCCACTCTATTAGTTACATCCTCAAAAAAGTCCAGAAGATTCGTCAAGCATGATTTCCCTGTCGTAAATCCATGCTGACTTGGACCGATCCTGTCACTGCTTTCCAAATGCGCTGCTATTTCACCCTTAATGATTGATTCCAACATTTTCCCCACTACTGATGTCAGGCTAACCCGCTTTCTCTCTCCCTCCCTTTTTAAAAAGTGGTGTTACATTAGCTACCCTCCAGTCTATAGGAACTGATCCAGAGTCGATAGACTGTTGGAAAATGATCACCAATGCATCCACTATTTCTAGGACCACTTGCTTAAGCACTCTGGGATGCAGACTATCAGGCCTCGGGGATTTATCGGCCTTCAATCCCATCAGTTTCCCTAACACAATTTCCCGCCTAATAAGGATATCCTTCAGTTCCTCCTTCTCACTAGACCTACTGTCCCCTAGTACAATCGGAAAGTTATTTGTATCTTCCTTCGTGGCTCTGCATCAATGTCCCCTTGAAAGCAATACTGCACATAATTATAGGATTAAACTAATCTTTCAATTCATAATGAAATGTCCTTGATAACCATTTCATACTAACTGGATATTCTCAGTGATCAATGTGTCATTCTAAATCCTTTACCTTTACTATCTTTGCGAATGGAATTTCAAAACAGGATCCATTCATTGAATATTCCTTTCCATTCCCAGTGTCCACTATGTTAAATATACAATTCAGAAAAACAAGAACAATGCTGGCAGTTGAAAATAAAAAAGATATTAGATAATTTAAAGATAAATCATATGTAGTACTGATACAGTGGTTAAATATTGTGCACATAGAATGCTTTTAACAAAGTGCAATTTGTGAAGTTTAATTTAGAGAAATAGATTCAGAACTTATTCTGAAAAGGAGTTATCATTTGGAAAGCAATTTTACTTCAATTATTTAGTATTATGAATGGTAAAAGTAGGTATGGGTATTCCTCCATTAATGAGTCCACATTATTCTAATGACATGCTCTGCAGATGGAAGTAAGTGTTATTGGTGATGGAAGGAAAGTAGGGTTTGAAGCTCAGTTTAGGATTCAATAGGATACAGAAGTTGTGCACTTGCCGGTTCAATCTGAGTGAGTGGAGTTAGCCCAGGTGCTGGTGCTGGGGGTGGGCAGGGGCGGGGTGGGGGCAGGAGCGATGGGATTGGCTCCTGATGCGTCACATTTTTGGTATAAGCTGAATGGGGTGGCTTCAGTCTTTCCGATGTTGAGCTGGACAACATTCTGGCTCATCTTGATGTCAAATCATACTCATATGTACAATAATTCATGCGATCTTATTTCTCCGTGATACATTTCAATAACAAAGCCCACAACATATTACATTTATTATCTTGATTTTTGATATAATTTACGCCCATTCCAAAGATCTCATGTCTTCTCTTTTCTTTGTCCATTGTCCACCCACCTAACCCAACTGAGACTGTGTTGTGTATGCAATAACTCAATCAACTGAGTACTCTAAACTCCGAACTCCGTACAAACCTGGATCTACTTTATTAGGTCCCAAAGTGATTACATTACAAGATGGCTGGCCTTTTATACCTGGGCCGCACACACGTGCGCACAGCCCAATGACCTCCAACAGTGGCGCCACCTGGTGGCTAGTTATCCCTAGCATACATACCTGACAATATCCCCCTTTAAGATATTAGTAACGATCTTTTTACAAATTGAGACGGTCCGGGGTTTTCCGCTCCCGAGTTGAACGTCTCAGTTTAACTCCAGCCTTAGGCAAGTGTTCTGAGTCTGTTGTGACTGATCTGATGGGAGTGGAAATGACCACGTCAGGAATTGAAAGTCCAGATTCATTGACCATGTCAGTGATTGAAAGTCCAGATTCATTGATGACAGCGGAGTCCTCTGATGACTGAGGGTAGGTCGGTTGGTCACTGGTTGTGTCTTCCTCTGACTATTCCGGTTCATTCATGTGCTGCAGCTTTATCTGATCGACATGTTTCCTGCATGTCTGCCCATTCTTGAGCTTAACAATAAACACTGTGTTACCCTCCTTGGCTGTAACAGTACCGGCGATCCATTTGGGACCTTGACTATAATTCAGTACATACACAGGATCATTGATAGAAATGACGCGTGACACAGTAGCGTGATCATGATACCCTTGCTGACTTTGATGTCTGTATTCAACACGATTATTCAAGTCAGGGTGGACAAGAGAGAGCCTGGTCTTGAGAACTCTCTTCATCAATAGTTCAGCAGGGGAGACCCCGGTAAGCGTATGGGTCTTGTCCTGTAACTAAGCAATATGCGTGACAAGCAAGTTTGCAGTGAACCTTGAGTTACACGTTTCATACTCTGCTTGATGGTTTGGACTGCACACTCTGCTTGTCCATTGGATGCGGGTTTGAATGGTGCTGATCTCACATGTTTGATACCATTGAGTTTCATGAACTCTTGAAACTCCATACTGGTGAAGCAAGATCCGTTGTCGCTTATAACGATGTCAGACAGACCATGCGTAGCAAACATGACACGAAGGCTCTCAATGGTAGCTGTGGATGCGCTGGATGACATGATTGTACACTCTATCCACTTGGAATAAGCATCCATCACAACTAAGAACGTCTTTCCCAGGAAGGGACCTGCAAAGTCGATGTGGATCCTGGACCATGGTTTAGATGGACACGACCACAGACTCAGTGGACATTCCGCTGGTGCTTTACTCAGCTGCATGCAAGTGTTACACTGATGCACACATGATTCCAGATCAGAGTCAATTCCAGGCCACCATACATGAGACCTGGCAATGGCTTTCATCATGACAATACCGGGATGCGTGCTTTGAAGATCATGCACAAATTTCTCTCTGCCTTTCTTGGGCATAACAACACGCTTACCCCACAGTATACAATCTGATTGAATGGATAGTTCATCTTTGCGACGGATTTGGTCTCCTCACACATTTGCTTGGGTATGGCAGACCAATCACCACTAAGGATACAATGTTTCACAACTGATAATATCGGGTTCTGGCTGATTCAGGTCTTAACTTGTTGGGCTGTGACACGGGTTCTTTCACTTTCAAAAGCATCCATGACTAACAGTAGGTCTGCCGGTTGTGGCGCTTCCACCTCCGGTGTGGGCAACGGCAGACGGCTCAATGCATCGGCACAATTCTCAATGCCAGGTCTATGGCGAAAGACAAAATCACTGGAAGATAATGTCAGCGCCCACCTCTGGATGCAGGACGATGCATTGGTATTGATACCTTTGTTTTCAGAAAACTATGAAATGAGTGGCTTGTGATCTGTTTCCAGTTCAAACCGAAGACCAAACAGGTACAGATACATCTTTTTAACCCCATACACACAGGCTAGTGCTTCTTTCTCTACCATGATGTAGCCTCTTTCCACCTTCGACAAACTTTTTGAAGCAGATGCAACTGGTTGTAATTTGCCCGATTCATTAGTTTGTTGGAGCACACAACCAACTCCATATGACGAAGCATCACAGGCCTATACTAGACGCTTGCACGGATCATAATGTACAAGCAGTTTGTTAGAGCAAAGCAGATTAGTAGCTTTCTCAAAAGCTCTATCTTGAGATGCACCCTAAACTCAGTTGTCGCCTTTTCTTAGCAGCATTTGCAGTGGCTCTAATAAGGTGCTCAATCTAGGTAAGAAATTACTGAAGTAGTTGAGTAGACCAAGGAATAAATCAGCTCCGTCACATTCTGAGGCTTGAGTGCATTTTTGATGACCTTGGTTTTCGAGTCGTAGGCCTGATACCGTCAGCAGCAATTTTCCTCACCAGGAATTTGACTTCCCGTGCCATGAAGACGCACTTCGAGCGTTTCAGTCCGAGTCCCACTTTGTCCAGACGATGTAGAACCTCTTCCAGGTTGTTCAGATGTTCGACGGAGTCATGACCAGTATGTCATCTTGGAACATGATGGTTCTGGGGACAGACTTCAGTAGACACTCCACATTCCTCTGAAATATGGCTGCTGCCTAGCGAATTCCAAAAGGGCACCTATTGTAGATGAACAGTCCTTTATGAGTGTTGATGCACGTAAGTTTCTTCGACGTGTTGACCAGCTCCTGTGTCATGTAGGCCGACGTCAGATCCAGTTTTGTGAACGACTTCCCCCTGGCTAGCGTTGCAAACAGGTCATCGGCCATGAGTAACGGGTATTGATCCTGTTACAAAACTCAGTTGAAAGTAACCTTGTAGTCTCCATAAATCATGGGAAAAATGGAGCTGGCCCATTCGTTAAATTCGACCGTTGATATGATTCCTTCACGCTGGAATCCGTCCAGTTCAATTTCAACCTTCTCCCTCATCATGTACGGAACTGCCCAAGCTTTATGATGGACGGGTCTTGCATCCGACTCCACGTGGATCTGCACCTTGGCTCCCATGAAATTGCCGAGGCCCGGTTCAAACAGCGAGAGAATTTGCTCAGCACTTGAGCACATGGAATATCCTCCACGCATTGGGTATGAAGAAAGAGTCAGACTGAACACTGAGCTCAAAGTAAAGTGTGAACTGAGTCTTTTATTGCAGGTCTCCAGAGTGCCTCTCCAACCTGTGAAGCCTCCTTAAATACCTGTGCTCCCATGGGATTATGGGATCCATTGTGACTCCAGGGGATGAGCCCTCTGGTGGCTGTACAGAGTAAAAGCAAGTATACATATATAACACTCCCCCCCCCCCCCAAAGTGTAACTATTTACAATGTGAGTCGAACTGGGGCACTTCTTGCCCTGGTTGATCGTCTCGGTGTGAAAGCTGGTGTTGTTGAATCATTTGTTGGGCCCTCGCTGGGCCGCTGTATAGCAAGCCTTGCTGGGCTGTCTGGTGTGTTGGGCCCTGCAGGGCTGCTGTGGATGATGGCTTCTGCTTTGTGGTCAATCGTGGTGCCGGTTGCCACTGGTGTGTATGTTGGGGGATCAAAAAAGGTAGGATCCAAGTTGGGTTGCTCAGGATAGTCCATGAATCTCAGTTTGATTTGGTCCAAGTGTTTCCGGTGAATGAGTCCATTTGAAAGTTTGACCTGAAACACCCTGCTCCCCTCTTTGGCCACGACAGTGTCAGGAAGCCATTTGGGACCTTGTCCATAATTTAAAACAAATACAGGATCGTTGATTTCAATCTCGCGTGACACATTTGCACTATTTTGGTATGCATTTTGTTGAAGCCGCCTGCTCTCTACCTGTTCATGTAGATCAGGGTGAACTAACGTGAGCCTTGTCTTGTGCCCTTTTCATGAGCAGTTCAGTAGGTGGGATCCCAGTGAGTGAGTGAGGTCTCGTGCGGTAGCTAAACAGGACTCGGGATAGGCGAGTCTGCAGTGAGCCTTCAGTTACCCTCTTCAAGCCATGCTTGATGGTTTGCACTGCACTCTCTGCCTGATCATTGGACGCTGGTTTAAATGGGGCAGATGTGACATGTTTGATCCCGTTACGGGTCATGGATTCTTTGAACTCAGCACAGGTAAAACATGGTCCGTTGTCGCTCATCAGGACATCGGGTAAGCCGTGTGTGGCAAACATGGGCCGCAGGCTTTCGGCAGCGGTAGCGGACGTGCTAGCCGACATTATCTCACATTCAATCCACGTGGAGTACGCGTTTACAACTACAAGGAACATTTTACCCAATAACGGGCCTGTATAGTTAACGTGTACCCTGGACCACGGTTTGGAGGGCCAAGACCATAAACTTAGCGCCGCCTCCCTGGGTGCATTGCTTAACTGCGAGCATGTATTACATCTGTGAACGCAGGACTCTAAGTCCGGATCGATACCAGGCCACCACACATGGGATCTGGCTATCGCTTTCATCATTACGATGCCTGGGTGGGTACTGTGGAGGTCATTGATGAAGGTGTCGCTGCCCTTCTTGGGGACCACTACTCGATTGCCCCACAGAAAGCAGTCTGCCTGTATAGACATTTCACCTTTCGCCGCTGGAATGGTTTTATCTCTTCCTGGGACACTGGACCAACTCCCGTGAAGCACACAGCTTTTGACTAGAAATAATAAGGGGTCCTGGCTTGTCCACGTTTTGATCTGCTGGGCACGGGTGAGTGCTCACTCTCAAATGCTTCCATAACCATGGCTAGATCAGCGGGCTGCGCCATTTCCACCCCTGTGGTGGGCAATGGCAGCCTACTGAGAGCACCGGCGCAGTTTTCTGTGCCTGGCCTGTGACGGATGGCGTAGTTATATGTGGACAACGTGAGCGCCCATCTTTGGATGCGGGCCGATGTGTTGGTATTTATCCCTTTACTCTTGGAAAACAGGGATATAAGTGGCTTATGGTCAGTTTCCAATTCGAGTTTTAGCCCAAACAGGTATTGATGCATTTTCTTTACCCCATAGACACACGCTAACGCTTCTTTTTCAATCATGCTGTAGGTTCTCTCAGCCTTAGACAGACTCCTGGATGCATAAGCAACCGGTTGCAGTTTCCCGAAATCATTAGCTTGTTGCAATACACACCCGACGCCATATGACGACGCATCACATGCTGGTACCAAACACTTACATGGATCACACAACACAAGCAATTTGTTTGAGCACAACAATTTTCTCGCTTTTACAAAGGCATTTTCTTGGCTTTTGCCCAAACCCATTTGCCCCTTTTCGTAGTAAGACATGTAGTGGTTCTGGCAGTGTGCTGAGACCTGGAAAGAAGTTATCAAAGTAGTTCAAGTGTCCCAGAAATGACCGCAGCTCCGTTACGTTCTATAGCCTCGGTGCATTCTCGACTGCCTCCGTCTTCGCGTTGGTGGGCCTGATGCCATCCGCCACAATCCTCCTTCCCAAGAAGTCCACTTCAGGCACCAGGAAAATGCACTTCGAGCATTTCAACCTGAGCCCCATGCGGTTGAGTCGACTAAGAACCTCCTCCTGCAGGTGCTCGACTGTATTCCGACCTGTGACCAAGATGTCGTCCTGGAAGTGCAGGACCGACTTCAGTAAACTTTCCATGTTTCTCTGGAATATCGCCACTGCTGATCAGATTTCAAACGGGCATCTGTTATAAACAAAAAGACCTTTGTGTGTGTTGATGGCCTTCGATGATTCCTCCAGTTCCTGCGTCATGTAGGCTGAAGTCAGATCCAGCTTCGTGAACGTCTTTCCTCCCGCCAGCGTTGCAAAGAGGTCGTCGGCTTTTGGTAGTGGGTATTGTTCCTGCAGGGAGAAATGATTGATATTTACTTTGTAGTCGCCACAGATTCTGACGGTGCCATCTCCCTTGAGGACTGGGACAATAGGACTGGCCCACTCGTTGAATTCAATCGGCGAAATGATGCCCTCTTGTTGCAGCCGGTCTAGCTCGATCTCTACCCTTTCTCTCATCATGTACGGTACTGCTCTCGCCTTGTGATGGATGGGCCACGCCCCCAGAATTAGGTGGATCTGCACTTTTGCTCCTTGGAATTTCCCGATGCCTGGTTCGAACAGCAAAGGAAATTTGTTTAAGACCTGGGCACACGAAGTGTCGTCAGCGGGCGATAGCGCTCGGACGTCGTCCCAGTTCCAGCGTATCTTTCCCAGCCAGCTCCTGCCGAGCAGCGTGGGACCATCGCCCGGTACCACCCAGAGTGGTAGCTTGTGCATCGCTCCATCGTAGGAGACCTTTATGGTAGCACTGCTGATTACAGGAATCAGTTCTTTTGTGTAAGTTCTTAGTTTCGTGCGAACTGAAGTTAAGACTGACCTTGAGGCCTTGTTGCACCACAACCTTTCAAAGGTCTTTTTTGCCCATGATGGACTGGCTCGCACCCATGTCCAGCTGCATTGACACTGGGAATCTATTTAGTTCAACATTCAGCATTATCGGGGGACAATTCGTGGTGAATGTGTGCACCCCATGTACCTCTGCCTCCTCTATCTGAGGCTCTGTTTCGTTGTGATCCTCCGTGGATCTATCCTCCTCTGCAACATGGTGGTTTGCAGGTTTAACAGGCTTAGCAGCTCGCTGGCTTCAGGTGGTCTCTTATTAGTGTGCTCAACTCCTCAAACGACTTGCTTGCTGGTTTCTCGGGTGCCAGCAGGTCCTTCATTAAGGTGTATGTTTTCGTGCTACAGCTGGTCAAGAGATGGGCTCTTCTCTTGACTGCCTTGTCGTCGCCTAACCAGTCTTTGGTTACGAAGCTTTGCTGGAGCCTTTCTATAAAGTCCTCCCAATTATCTCCAGCATTGTATTTTTCATCTGAACCGTTGGTCGCCATTCTGTGGATTCTGTAATCCCGTAACTCGTCACCACTGTAAAGTCCTGTCCCTGCAGTACAGACTCACACGAGGCACATATTGAAGTCAAGGTCACTCAGGACCTGCACCTTTATTGCACAGCTCTCGAATGCCACACTTGTCTGAGACCTGTTCTTATATACCTGTCTGGGACAGGTATCCAGTGTCTCCTGCAAGTGCACCCTTGGTGGTAAGGTAAGCTTGTAGTTACAGTCATGTATAGCATGGTAAGATACAGTTGTGTACAATAGTGTGAGATACATGACAAAAACAACATCATTTTGTTCACAGTACTTGTGGCAGCACTTGTATACTGAGAGATTTGCTTAGTATTGTTCACTGGTGGCAATGAACACCTGGGCTATTGCTGTGCCTTACTCAAGGTTGGGGACTCTACAATCAAAAGTTTGCGAATTATGGTTTCATGGCCAATGCCAAGTATGAAAAAGTTTCTGAGCATGTGCTCCAAATGTCCTTCAAATTCGCAATGTCCTGCAAGGCATCTTAGCTCGGTGACATAACTCACCACTTCCTGGCCTTCAGACCTTTTGTAGGTGTAGAACCGGTACCTCGCCATCAGAACGCTTTCCTTCAGGTTCAAATGCTCTCGGACAAGTGTGCACAAATCGTCATACGACTTCTCCGTGGGTTTCGCTGGAGTGAGCAGATTCTTCACGTGACTATACATTGTTGCCCCACAGACGGTGAGGAGGATTTCCCTTCGTTTGGCAGTGCTCTCTTCCCCATCTAGCTCATTGGCCACGAAGTATTGGTCGAGTCGCTCCACAAAAGTTTCCCAATCATCGCCCTCCGAAATTTCTCCAGGATGCCCACTGTTCTCTGCATCTTTGGGTTCACGATCTGTATCTTGTCGCCAGTTATTGGGTATGGAGAAAGAGTCAGACTGAACACTGTGAGCTAAAAATAAAGTGTGACGTTAGTCTTTTATTGCAGGTCTCCAGAGTGCCTCTCCAACCTGTGAAGCCTCCTTAAATACTTGTGTTCCCAAGGGATAATGGGATCCCTTGGGACTCCAGGGGATGAGCCCTCTGGTGGCTGTACAGAGTAAATGCAAGTATACATATATAACACCACCGACGACAACGCTTTGATCTCGTTCCAGTTCCATTTGATTTTTTCTAATCAATTCCTGCCGTACAGCGTTGGACCATTGTCTGGAACAATCCGTAACGGTAAATCGTGAACCGCACCATCATACGACACTTTGATTACTGCACTGCCAATCAACGTTATGAGTTCTTTAGTGTATGTACGCAACTTGGCATTGACTGGACTCAGCTTAGGCCTCACAGCCTTCGTATCCCACAGCCTGTCGAATGTCCTCTGGCTCATTATTGATTGACTCACACATGTGTCCAATTCCATCGATACCGGCACACCATTAAGAACATAAGAACATAAGAATTAGGAACAGGAGTAGGCCATCTAGCCCCTTGAGCCTGCTCCGCCATTCAACAAGATCATGGCTGATCTGGCCGTGGACTCAGCTCCACTTACCCGTCCGCTCCCCGTAACCCTTAATTCCCTTATTGGTTAAAAATCTATCTATCTGTGATTTGAATACATTCAATGAGCTAGCCTCAACTGCTTCCTTGGGCAGAGAATTTCACAGATTCACAACCCTCTGGGAGAAAAAATTACTTCTCAGCTCGGTTTTAAATTGGCTCCCCCGTATTTTGAGGCTGTGCCCCCTAGTTCGAGTCTCCCCGACCAGTGGAAACAACCTCTCTGCCTCTATCTTGTCTATCCCTTTCATTATCTTAAATGTTTCTATAAGATCACCCCTCATCCTTCTGAACTCCAACGAGTAAAGACCCAGTCTACTCAATCTATCATCATAAGGTAACCCCCTCATCTCCGAAATCAGCCTAGTGAATCGTCTCTGTACCCCCTCCAAAGCTAGTATATCCTTCCTTAAGTAAGGTGACCAAAACTGCACGCAGTCCTCCAGGTGCAGCCTCACCAATACCCTATACAGTTGCAGCAGGACCTCCCTGCTTTTGTACTCCATCCCTCTCGCAATGAAGGCCAACATTCCATTCGCCTTCCTGATTACCTGCTGCACCTGCAAACTAACTTTTTGGGATTCATGCACAAGGACCCCCAGGTCCCTCTGCACCACAGCATGTTGTAATTTCTCCCCATTCAAATAATATTCCCTTTTACTGGGTTTTTTTCCAAGGTGGATGTCCTCACACTTTCCGACATTGTATTCCATCTGCCAAACCTTAGCCCATTCGCTTAACCTATCTAAATCTCGTTGCCACCTCTCTGTGTCCTTTTGTGTGGCACCTTATCGAATGCCTTTTGGAAATCTAAATACACCACATCCATCGGTACACCTCTATCCACCATGCTCGTTATATCCTTAAAGAATTCCAGTAAATTAGTTAAACATGATTTCCCCTTCATGAATCCATGTTGCGTCTGCTTGATTTCACTATTCCTATCTAGATGTCCCGCTATTTCTTCCTTAATGATAGCTTCAAGCATTTTCCCCACTACAGATGTTAAACTAACTGGCCTATAGTTACCTGCCTTTTGTCTGCCCCCTTTTTTAAACAGAGACATTACATTAGCTGCTTTCCAATTCGCTGGTACCTCCCCAGAGTCCAGAGAATTTTGGTAGATTATAACGAATGCATCTGCTATAACTTCTCCTAACTTGAGGAAGGACATTCTTGCTATTGAGGGAGTGCAGCGAAGATTCACCAGACTGATTCCCGGGATGGCGGGACTGACCTATCAAGAAAGACTGGATCAACTGGGCTTGTATTCACTGGAGTTCAGAAGAATGAGAGGGGACCTCATAGAAACGTTTAAAATTCTGACGGGTTTAGACAGGTTAGATGCAGGAAGAATGTTCCCAATGTTGGGGAAGTCCAGAACCAGGGGTCACAGTCTAAGGATAAGGGGTAAGCCATTTAGGACCGAGATGAGGAGAAACTTCTTCACCCAGAGAGTGGTGAACCTGTGGAATTCTCTACCACAGAAAGTAGTTGAGGCCAATTCACTAAATATATTCAAAAGGGAGTTAGATGAAGTCCTTACTACTAGGGGGATCAAGGGGTATGGCGAGAAAGCAGGAAGTGGGTACTGAAGTTGCATGTTCAGCCATGAACTCATTGAATGGCGGTGCAGGCTAGAAGGGCTGAATGGCCTACTCTTGCACCTATTTTCTATGTTTCTATGTTTCTATGTTTCTACCATCTCTTTTAATACCCTGGGATGCATTTCATCAGGACCAGGGGACTTGTCTACCTTGAGTCCCATTAGCCTGTCCAGCACTATCCCCTTAGTGATAGTGATTGTCTCGAGGTCCTCCCTTCCCACATTCCTGTGACCAGCAATTTTTGGCATGGTTTTTGTGTCTTCCACTGTGAAGACCGAAGGAAAATAATTGTTTAAGGTCTCAGCCATTTCCACATCTCCCATTATTAAATCCCCCTTCTCATCTTCTAAGGGACCAATATTTACTTTCGTCACTCTTTTCCGTTTTATATATCGGTAAAAGCTTTTACTGTCTGTTTTTATGTTTTGCGCAAGTTTACTTTCGTAATCTATCTTTCCTTTCTTTATTGCTTTCTTCGTCATTCTTTGCTGTCGTTTAAAATTTTCCCAATCTTCTAGTTTCCCACTAACCTTGGCCACCTTATACGCATTGGTTTTTAATTTGATACTCTCCTTTATTTCCTTGGTTATCCACGGCTGGTTATCCCTTCTCTTACCGCCCTTTTACATTAATCATTATCAGTTGGCTCTTCGTTAGGAACGAATACAGTCCATATACTTTCTCCTCTGGTATCTCGGATTGCATATCTGAATCCACGCTAGTCTGGTCATCATCCTCCACGTGGTGCGTCACAGCATGCTTGCTCAGTTGCGGACACATATGCTGGAGATGCCCCACTCTCGAACAGCCTTTACAAATTTACTGTTTAAACCGACACCAATGATGCCGATGATTTACCCCACAATGTCAACACGGTGATATCGGATTCATTCCCGTTGGTGGACTTTGAGCAGCCACAGGTTTCATGTATGCAGTCGGGTAGGTCCTGCCATATGCAGCTCTGCCAAACGACGATACTGTCTTGTTTACAGTACTTGCCGAATTCTGATTTTTCAATGCTTTAAGCTTTTGCCCGTTGTCATGCATGATTGTGCAATCATGATGACCGTGCTCAAATCCAGCGCCTCTGCCGCCAGTAGCTTACGCAGGATCACCTCGTGGTTGATGCTGATTACAAAGAAGTCCTGCAGCATGTCTGGCAATGCAATTTTGAACTAATACAGTCCAGCTAGACATCTTAGGTCGGCAACGAATTCTGATACATCCTGGTCCTCAGAACGAACGTGCATATACCATCGCTATCTTGAGCTGATGATGCCTTCATCTGGTTTGAGATGGTCATGTACCAGAACACACAATGTTTCATAGTCATTGTCCGTTGGATTTAAGGGTGAGAGGAGATTCTTTATGGGTCCATAGATTTTCGGACCGCAAACTGTGAGGAGGGCCGCCCGGCGCCAAACTGCGTCTGCCTCTTTCTCCATTTTGTTGGCCACGAATTACTGGTTCAAGCGGGCTACAAAGTCTGCCCAATCTTCTCCCTCCACGAATCGCTCCAGAATTCCAATTGTGCTCATTTTTGCATGCCAAGGTTCTTGTTACCTCATCGCCAAATGTTGTGTATGCACTAACTCAATAGACTAAATACTGTAAACTCTGAACAGATACAAACCTGGCTCTACTTTATTGGGGCCCAAAGTGATTGCATTACAAGATGGCTGGCCTTTTATACCTGGGCTGCACACACGTGCGCACAGCCCAATGACCTCTGACAGTGGTGCCACCTGGTGGCTAGTAAACCCAAGCATACATACATGACAGACTGGTATGAGCAAGTTCATTTGATTCCCTTGTGAAGATCTGATAGTGGAATCAAATTCTGTGTCATATTTTGAGCTGAAATGGAGTCTCATATCATTTGTTATCTACTTCTAAAAATTAGAATCAGTTTCTCTACCTGGATTTGTTAAGCTACAGCCTACACATGAGAATGACCCTCTTCTTTCAGCAACAAATTATGTTTCATCCCCCAGCACAGATTTTAATTAAATAGAGAAAGAATCAGCAGGGATATCCTCTTTGGACAGCTGTTATGGACAGCAGAACGGTGGCTAAACCTGTTTGTTTTTGAGGTATCCAGTCTGTTTCTGGGTATGTGACTAATATATTGGGAAATAAAGATTTCAATAGCATCATGGGTGTGCTGTGCGACCTAAAAGAAAAAAATTAGACTCAGCCAATCAGGAGAGGTCTGAAGAAAAAATATAATTAAAAACTTTAACATTATACCAAAATAAACCTATAAAAATAGAATACAAAGTCATTATACAGTTAAAAATCTGAGCTACATGTTATATATGAAAACCTTAATTATGCTCATGTGCTCAGTGCAATAGAATTGTTCAGTATATTAATTATAGATTTTTATGGAAACAGGATGATATGAGTTGCTAATTAACAGATAGTGTTATTTTGGCAGACCTTCTGTTGTGTCTTTATTCATCATCATCATAGGCAGTCCCTCGAAATCGAGGAAGACTTGCTTCCACTCCAAAAGTGAGCTTTCAGGTGACTGTATAGTCCAATACGGGAATTATAGTCTCTGTCACAGGTAGGACAGATAGTTGTTGAAGGAAAAGGTGGGTGGGTAGTCTGGTTTGCCGCACGCTCCTTCCGCTGCCTGCGCTTGTTTTCTGCATGCTCTCAGCGACGAGACTCAAGGTGCTCAGAGCCCTCCCGGATGCACTTCCTCCATTTTGAGTGATCTTGGGCCAGGGATTCCCAGAAGCCGGTGGGGATGTTACACTTTATCAAGGAGGCTTTGAAGGTGTCCTTGAAACGTTTCCTCTGCCCACCTGGGGCTCGCTTTCTGTGTAGGAGATCCGAGTAGAGCACTTGCTTTGGGAGTCTCGTGTCGGGCATGCGGACGATGTGGCCTGCCCAACGGAGCTGGTCGAGCATGGTCAATGCTTCGATGCTGGGGATGTTGGTCTGATCGTTGGTGCGTCTATCCAGTGGATTTGCAGGATCTTGCGGAGGCAGCGCTGGTGGTATTTCTCCAGCGCTTTGAGGTATCTACTGTATATGCTCCATGTCTCTGAGCCATATTTTGTTGATAAATTTTATTCCCATTATGTCTCTATTATGGCGATATTGATAACATTTGGATTAACAAATTATTAAAAATATTAGCAGATCTACTGTGACATTGCTTACAGTGAGTTGGAGGTTTTATAAGAACAGGAATGTTATGTATTATAATGTATTATGTATTTTGCTGATAAATATTACTCCCATTTATAGGAAGGCTCTTCTAACTCTCCACTCCTGGACTGGATACAGGTCAAAGCTTGTTGTTAGATAGTTGACCCTTCTCTCACTAGCCTGCAAACTCTGTCTCCCTGTTGTTACTTTGCCTGCCACTATTTACTGAAACTGCTGCCATCAGTTCGCCATTGAACAGCCCCCTCTTGTTTTTTCTGAGTTTCCACAATAGAGCCAATGTTTTTTCTCCTACCTATATCCTCAAGACTCATTGCCCTGTCCTACTACAACCTATTCTTACTCAGGATCTCAGAACCCCTTACCACCTCCAGTTTTTTTACATCCAACAGTCATCGCTTGCTTATATACTTGCTTTGGAGGCAGTTCAGAGAAGGTTCACTAGGGTGATTCCAGAGATGAGGGGGTTGACTTATGGGGAAAGGTTGAGGAGGTTGGGCAGCTACTCATTAGAATTCAGAAGAATGAGAGGTAATCTTATCGAAACATATAAGATTATGAGAGGGCTTGACAAGGTGGATGCAGAGAGGATGTTTTCACTGATAGGGGAGACTAGAACCAGGGGGCATAATCTTTGAATAAGCGGCTGCCCATTTAAAACTGAGATGAGGAGGAATTTCTTCTCTCAGAGGGTTGTAAATCTGGAATTCGCTGCCTCAGAGAGCTGTGGAAGCTGGGACATTGAATAAATTTAAGACAGAGATAGACAGTTTCTTAACCGTTAAGGGATTAAGGGATTAAGGAATTATGGGGAGCAGGCAAGGAAGTGGAGCTGAGTTCATGATCGGATCAGCCATGATCGTATTAAATGGCGGAGCAGGCTCGAGGGGCTGTATAGTCTACTCCTCCTCCTATTCCTTATGTTCTTATGTTCTTATTAGGCTTTTACACTATTTTGTATGAAACAGTAAATCAAGTGCCCCCTTATTAAAGGGGCATTAAAACCAACAAATTAAACAAATTAAACTTTTGACGTTAATGGACCAAATTAAAATTTAGTTGCCGGGGGTGATGATGCACTCTAGTCCCTCCGGTGCCCAACTCTCGCGGAAGGCCGCACGCTCCATCTCCAGGGACACCCAGGCGCGAACGTAACCACGGAAGAAAGGCAGGCACGCGGGCTGAACGACCCCCTCAACCGTCCGCTGCCTGGACCGGTTAATGGCCACCTTGGCCATGCCCAGGAGCAGTCCTACGAGGAGGCCTTCCGACCTGCCCACTCCCCTCCGCACAGGAGACCCAAAGATCAGGAGTGAGACTGAAGTGCAACCAGAATTTGAGGAGCAGTCCCTTTAAATATTGGAACAGGGGCTGCAACCTGACACACTCCATATAAACATGGAATACAGACTCTTCCAGACCGCAGAAATTACAGGCGGCCTGTAATTTACAACCCAAGCTTGGTGTCACCTAACTGCTATTTGATTTATTTCATCTTTTCTTTTAATTTTTTCAACAATGGTGTTCCCTGAATTGGTTTTGGCCATTTACGCAGTTTTCTCAGTTAAAAATAACGGGCAAAGATAGAAGGTGCTGCAACTATGGAATGAAAATATTCATCATTGACTTCACAAAAGTGAAACAGAATACAAAAAAATCGTATGATCGATCACATGTGTGGTGTCCCTGCACCGTACTACAAACTCACACGAGGTATGTAGTGCAGACACAGTCACTATGTGACCTTAACCTTTATTCCCAGGACCAAGGAGTGCTGACCCTGGGTGTGACCTCCCCTTTTATACCTGGAAACCCAGGTGAGGAGTGTCTCCCACAAGTTCACCCTCTGTGGTCAGGGTGTGCATTTCTAGGGTATAAGTACAGTGTACAGGAGTTGCATGAAGGTTACAGTTACATGAAGATTACCGTTGCATGATGGTTACATACATGACAACATGGACAGCTACTGACCCTTCAATATGCAGCAGAGCATATAGGAGAAGGATAATGGGCGGATATCTCATGATATCCAAAATGTTGTAGTCTTGTAGAACTTCACTGTTCTGTAGATACCTCAGAATACTAATCTGCAGCATTGTCAGTTCACTATCAACTTTGATTATTGTGTTGAAGAAGACAGTGTCATGTATTAATTTACATAATGAATAATTACGGACACAGGAGATTACACCCATGTATTTAGAAGATTTTACTAAATATTGCTGGCATTCATATGAGAGAAGACTGCAGATACTGCTGTGCTGATATTTATTTGCAATTACAACAGATAACAGGCATTACTTACTTAGCAGTGAATTCTGATATTGAGGTTCTGTCATCCTCAATCTAGTGCTTGAACACTTTGGCTAAATCCTCGATTGTGAGAGATTATGTCCTAGTTGCAATGTTCTCCTGTTTCTCTAATGTTCTGGCCACTTTGGTATATTAATGGTCTTTTTTAACACTTTCTTTTGACAGCCTTTTGCAGTTGACAGTGTTGTTTCTTTACAATGAATAAAAACTTCATTGTGTACTGCATTTGCACCGTATGAACTCCCATTCCTCTGAATGTGTCATTATCCATTCTTTATTAAGTTAGGTAAAGGGGCTCATTTCAGCCATCAACATGGCAATATCCAATCATTTCAAATGAGCTCTGATTAAGTGGCTTATTTTAAAGTTGACAGTAAATAAAAATCCATTGCAGTTGAAAGTGGGCGTGACTGGTTTTCTTGTAAGCATGTACCACTGCAAATCTGTCGAAGGGTCTTTATGCCCAACAGTTAGGAATAGGGTCCGAATAATTATCTGTGCAGCTGCAGCAATTGCTTTTTTGACTCTATAATGCTTATGAAGTGCTTATACATGAATATCTTCAATACTTATAACTGATTAGCAAAAGCACTAGATCAGCCAATGTCATTGTTTGATTCTTGCCATGTGCTGGGTGTCTTCTATCATCAAAATAAATGAAGAGTGCTGCCTACCAAAACTCAGGAAAGGTCCAAGAAAGCAAATTTTATTGTGGTCTGAAAACTCTTACTGGGTAAGATATTCCAATAAGAGATATCAGATGGCTACCTTGTCCATGCATCGTGGATTACATTGTTATTCCTATTTCAATGTAATAGTCATCTATTTTCCCTAAAGTTGAAATGGGTTACATTGCAATTGTTATGTTCGGTATGTATTGTGTCATCCCACGTTTCTCCACACGGAATAAATGTAATTGATTCCATTTATTAACAGTCTCATGTACAAACATTGGGGGCGAAATTGCCCTGGGGGCGGTAACCATCTGGGGCCTGGATTTTTAGTGCCTGGCGCAGAAGTCCCGCCCCTGCCGCGGAATTGCCTTTACTGCCCCTCAAAGGAAGCAGAGCACAATCTCGTGCGCTCCACTTCCTTTGAGGGTGGTAATTGGGGTGCTACTGGGCCGCTGACGGAGGTGCTACGCGGATGGTCCACGTAGCGCTGATGCGCTTCAAGGTCCCTCCCCTTCAATTAAGCTGGCATTGACACCCGCCCACGCCAGCCTCGCGGCCTGCGGGGCAATTTCTCCCATGGGACATTAAGGGGTTGGCGCTGGGCGTTCAAGGGCCACCGCGCACGGCAATGACATCATCGGCAGTTGCGCAGCAGCTCTTGGCGCTAACCGTGGGGCATGGTGTTGCCAGTACAGCACATCCCAAAACTCCGGGGCAATTTCCCGGGAGGCGGTAGCGAAAATGTCCCCCCCTCCTCAGAGGTGCTCAACGGGGCTATAAAAAGGATCAATTTCACCCCCTAAGAGTCTCATCAGCATTGTTAAAATGTCTTAGTAGGAACTGTACCAAACAGATAGACTCAGAATATATTTTTGGCCGAGCATCTCATTGATTTATCTGCTCTCCACAATTGTGCTATTATGCCAGATGGGATGAAAGCAGCCTCTTGTCTTTCTCCATGAAGATTTACATTATTCTAATCATTTGAGCTGTGCGTTTCAATAACTAATTCAGTTTTTCTTTTCTTGATTTGAAAAAGTTTGTCAGTAACTGAGATTTTTTTTATTTTTTAAACATTCCTATTCACTTCTAACCTTAAACTACAGAGGGATCAGGACAAGATTTGGGAATTGAGAAAAGCCATGACACATTGGAAGATGAAATGGGGGACATACTTCCTCAATGTTGATGCCAGTTCATTGGATATATTCAAGAGGGAGTTAGATGTGGTCCTTATGGCTAAAGGGATCAAGGGATATGGAGAGAAAGCAGGAAGATGGTACTGAGGTGAATGATCAGCCATGATCTTATTGAATGGTGGTGCAGGCTCGAAGGGCCGAATGGCCTAATCCTGCAACTATTTTCTATGTTTCTAATGATGGTATTGAACGAGTTCAAGGAGAAGTTGGTAGAGTGGATTTTCTATGTTAAGTGCACTCGTTGTGGGAACGGAATGCAGTGAGTTATCTAACCTCCACACTCCATGCTCCACATAGCCATTCCCACCAAAACTTACAGAATCTTCCTAATTATCTTTTGATACTTCTGGCATCAAATCCAGCAATCATTGGGAACTCTCTCGTTCATAGGTGAACTTTCATGCTACTACAGCAATATGAAGTACTGTACTTTTGCAGCTATTTAAAGGTGAACAGTCACTTAAAGGGAAGTGGCTGAATGTGGAAGGCACACAATTTGATTGATAAAAATGGCTGACAAAAAGGTTTAACTGCCACAAATATTTGGATAGCAAAAATAAAAATAGAGGCAGGTAAGCAGCATCTCTGGGAAAGTGATGGGGTGCCATAAGATGCAAACTGCTTTTGGTGGAAGGCAAAGTGGAGATACTGCTTAATGGGATGCCTAGTAGAGGGTTGCCTCATTTCCCATTCCAGGGCACCCTTACCAAAGGAGAGCAGTGAAGCGTGCCTAGCAGGATGTGACACCTGGAGACAACACTGTGTACAATGCCTCTAGGACTAGAAACAGATGGAGACTTTAAGAAAACTGCTAAGATAAGGCTACCGACAGCATCGTATACCAAGCAGATACCGCAAGTATGCATGCCCTAGGGAAATCTTACAGCTCTATCGTTGCTCACATATCCTAGCTCCAGCAAGATACACACACATAGGGATGGAGGGTAGGTACTTGGGTGTCGCTGTATGTGCTCTTGAAACTTTCAACATTACAGCACTGTTTCTATGGGGCCATGTTTCCACCGACCCTTAGAACGCGCACCTCCATGAACAAAAGTGCGCCCAATCCTTACCGTGGTATTCTCCACGCTCCAGGCCTCCTTCGGACTCGGCGGAGCACAGCAGAACCAGCGGGGGGGTGGGGGGGGGCGGAGCCAGGCCCCGGTGCTGAAAACAGTGCCGGGACCTCTGCACATGCACGCTTGAGTGTACGCGCATGTGCAGTAGCTCCTCGCCCCCAGATTCTGTGTGCGTGTGCTGCAGGCTGTGTGGGAGGGGCCCAAAACACACCACCCCTAGTCCTGGCTGAAAGGGCTTCCCCGATGCCGCGTTCATGTGAGCAGGCCCCCAATGGCCCTAGCAGCATTATTTCAGTGGTTGTGCCTATGTGTGGGCACATGCTTTGATTTTAAAGTATTTTGAATATTTTATGACAAGATTGGGATCTTTACAGCATAACTTACCGAAGGCATTATTGTCAACCAGCAAGTCAAAGGCAGGAGATGCTTGGCAACAGGGCTAATGTGCGTGTGGGGCACATGAAGCATTCAGAGAGCGGGGACGGCTTCATGTAGCGTGTGAAAGCGAAGGAACAGGCCAAGAGGTGGTGAGGCAGATGGGGACCTGGCTCGAGCTGAATTACCAAGCTGGTTGAGGCCAGAAAATCAAACTTTGAACGAACCAAGGCAATAGCTGCTGGCACCAATCCAATATCGGTTCGTGGCATTATTTTGTTGACCAAATCGAATACATTTCGTGCATCTGTGTCCCTCTCTAACTCAAAAAATCCCCCCTCCCCCTCTCCCCCCCCACTCCCCTTCTTCCCTCTTCCCCCCCACACCCCCATCCCAACCACCCCCTCTCCCCACTCCTCACACAGAGAGACACTGACAGAGAGACACTGACAGAGACACTGACAGAAACATAAAGAGAGACATGGACAGAAACACAGAGAGAGGCTGACAGAAACATCTTCCCTTCACATAAAGATAAGACTTCTATTTTTTATTTGTTATTGATTAGTTGCTTATTACCTTGGTCTTGGTGCTTTAAATGCAGGGTTCCTTCTATTTTTTATTTGTTAATTAATTGCTCATTACTTTTTGTGCTTTGTTGAGTGCTTTGTAAGTCTTGGTGCTTTCCTTGTATTTTTTATATGTTATTGAATGCTTATTTTTGTGCTTTGTTTAGTGCTTGGTGCTTTAAATGTATTGCTTTGTTTAGTCCTTAGTGCTTTAAATGTACTTATGCTTCTTTAATGTTGTTGTGAAGGTGTTTAGTGCTTTGGAAAATCCACTAACTTCCCTTACCCGCCCCCTTCCCCGCCCTGCAATCTCTGGCTACCTGCTCCTGATTTCTAAAGTGGCCGCAAGATTTTTCTGAGCGTACAAAAGTGGACTCATACACTGGCCAAAGTTAGTTTGGAGTAACTATTGGCTGTCTAAACTTGCTTAAATGGCCAAAACAGACATAAGTGGCTGGTAACGCCCCCTTTTGAAAATCAACCGAACTAAAAAGAAATTGAACTAACTCACTGAAACTGGAGCAAACTAAATGTGGAGAATTGCAATTTTTAAGATACTCTAAAAAAAACTAGTTGCTCCAAAAATATAGGAGCAACTCCTGTGGAAACTTGGCCCCTATGTTTCCAGGATAAGTTCGCTCGTAACCTGATGGAGCAGATCTGCATGGAAAGAAAGCCTCATGATTACAAACCCTACAGTCCCGTTGAAAAAGCAATGCTGGACAGTACTCGTTATGCCAGCATACAGGGAATGGAGAAATAACTAGTCAGACAACTCTCCCTAAACTCTGGATTAGTATCTTCCTGCTCTTGTTCTCTTTGTTCGCACTCACTCACATACTCAATGTAAGCACTCAAGTGCAAAACCATTAAACACAATATAATGTCCTGGAAGTACTGTTTGAGGGGGTGTCTTGCGGGTAGCATTTCAACATGATCTTTTCAGTTTTTGAAGATCTTCAAGAATATCAGCGAATAGCACCTTTGGCAGAAAACAGAACAGCAGCCTACCTAGACCTTTTACTAAGGAAGCACTGAGAAGGTGTAGCAGAATAAGATAGAAATCATTAAGGGTAATTATCATTAAGGGTAAACAATGGGCCAAGAAACTCTCAACTCACATACACATACCAAAGATAGAGGAAAAAATGGTTGCACTTAATTTAAACTTTGCCCAGAGTTTCTCTGTGATGGTGCAGAATAAGGTAACAGCACAGTAAAGGATGGATATCGAGGTCATGTTGGAGATATTCTGGGCCACTTGATTATGTACATATGAACAGGATGGTTACTTGAAGGGAAAGCTCAGGTAATTAGATTGTGATCACTTAGATAAGCACATGACATACTACCTTTTCTGGCTACATTCTTGAACATGTTGCCTTCTCCCAAATCCATGCCCATCTTTTCCGCAATTCCATGTTTGAATCCCTCCAATCAGGTTTCCGCCCCATCGTGGTACTGAAATGGCCCTTATCAAAGTCACAAATGACATCCTATGTGACTGTGACCATGTTAAACTATCTCTCCTCATTCTTCTCGACCTGTCTGCCGCCTTTGACACGGTTGACCACACCATCTCCTCCAACGCCTCTGCTCCATCATCTAGGCATTGTCGGACTGCTGGGTAGGACTGCTCTTGCCTGGTTTCATTCTTATCTATCCAGTCTTAGCTAGAGAATCATCTCCCTGCTCCCAGACTGTTACCTCCGGACCTCTGTTCCCCTCCTTTTTCTCATCTACATTCTTCCCCTTGGCGATATCATCGGAAAACATATTAGGTTTCACATGTACTCTGATGACACCCAGCTCCACCTCACCACCTACTCTCTCGACCCCTCCACTATCTCTGATTTGTCGTCTGACATCCAGTACTGGATGGGGAGAAATTTCCTCCAACTAAATATTGGAAAAACAAAGCCATTGTCTAGCCACCGAGTCCATCCCTCTCCCTGGCTGAACCAGTCTGTTTGCAACCTTGTTGTCATATTTGAACTTGAGATGAGCTTCTGACCACATATCCACTCCATCACCAAAACCACTTACTTCCATCTCCATAATATTGCCTGACTCTGCCCCCTGCCTCAGTTCATCTGCTGCTTAAACCCTCATCCATGCCTTTGTTACCTCTAGACAAGACTATTCCAACGCTCTCCTGGCCAGCCTCCCATCTTCCATAAACTTGAATTCATCCAAACTTGCACCAACTCCTGTTCACTCTTGTGCTCAATGACCTACATTGGTTCCCGGTCTGGCAATACCTTGATTTTAAAATTATCATCCTTGTTTCCAAATCTCTCCATGGCCTGGCCTCTCCCTATCTCACATGGATGAACTTCAGCAATTGTACATCCCTGTCTGGAGTAAAAATAAAACGGGGAAGGTGGCTCAACCGTGGCTAACAAGAGAAATTAAGGATAGTGTTAAAACCAAGGAAGAGGTATATAAATTGGCTCGAAAAAGTAACAAACCTGAGGACTGGGAGAAATTTAGAATTCAACAGAGGAGGACTAAGGGTTTAATTAAGAGGGGGAAAATAGAGTACGAGAGGAAGCTTTCATGGAACATAAAAACTGACTGCAAAAGCTTCTATGAATATGTGAAGAGAAAAAGATTAGTGAAGACAAATGTAGATCCCTTGCAGTCGGATTCAGGTGAATTTATAATGGGGAACAAAGAAATGGCAGACCAATTGAACAAATACTTTGGTTCTGTCTTCACAAAGGAAGACACGAATAACCTTCCGAATGTAGTAGGGGATAGTTGGTCTAGTGAGAAGGAGGAACTGAGGGATATCCTGATTAGGCAGGAAATTGTGTTAGCAAAATTGATGGGATTGAAGGCCAATAAATTCCCGGGACCTGATAGTCTGCATCCCAGAGTACTTAAGGAAGTGGCCCTAGAAATAGTGGATGCATTGGTGATCATTTTCCAACAGTCTATCAAGTCTGGATCAGTTCCTATGAACTGGAGGGTAGCTAATGTACACCACTTTTTAAAAAAGGAGGGAGAAAAAACGGGTAATTATAGATTGGTTAGCCTGACATCAGTAGTGGGGAAAATGTTGGAATCAATCATTAAGGATGAAATAGCAGTGCATTTGGAAAGCAGTGACAGGATCGATCCAAGTCAGCATGGATTTATGAAAGGGAAATCATGCTTGACGAATCTTCTGGAATTTTTGAGAATGTAACTAGCAGAGTGGACAAGGGAGAACTAGTGGATGTGGTGTATTTGGACTTTCAAAAGGCTTTTGACGAGGTCCCGCACAAGAGATTGGTGTGCAAAGCCAAAGTGCATGGTATTGGGGGTAATGTACTGATGTGGATAGAGAACTGGTTGGCAGACAGGAAGCAGAGAGTCGGGATAAATGGGTCCTTTTCAGAATGGCAGGCAGTGACTAGTGGAGTGCCGCAGTGTTCAGTGCTGGGACCCCAGCTCTTTACAATATACATTAAGGATTTGGATGAAGGAATTGAGTGTAATATCTCCAAGTTTGCAGGTGACACTAAACTGGGTGGCAGTGTGAGTTATGAGGGGGATGCTAAGAGGCTGCAGGGTGACTTGGACAGGTTAGGTGAGTGGGTAAATGCATGGCCGATGAAGTATAATGTGGATAAATGTGAGGTTATCCATTTTGGGGCAAAAACACGAAGGCAGAATATTATCTGAATAGCGGTAGTTTAGGAAAAGGGGAGGTGCAATGAGACCTGGGTGTCATGGTTCATCAGTCATTAAAGGTTGGCATGCAGGTACAACAGGCGGTGAAGAAGGCAAATGGTATGTTGGCCTTCAAAGCTAGGGGATTTGAGTATAGGAGCAGGGAGGTCTTACTGCAGTTGTACAGGGCCTTAGTGAGGCCTCACCTGGAATATTGTGTTCAGTTTTGGTCTCCTAATCTGAGGAAGGACGTTCTTGTTATTGAGGGAGTGGAGCGAAGGTTCACCAACTAATTCCAGGGATGGCTGGACTGTCATATGAGGAGAGTCTGGATCAACTGGGCCTTTATTCACTGGAGTTTAGAAGGATGAGAGGGGATCTCATAGAAACGTATAAGATTCTGACGGGATTGGACTGATTCGATGCGGGAAGAATGTTCCTGATGTTGGGGAGGTCCAGAACCAGGGGACATAGTCTTAGGATAAGGGTAGGCCATTTAGGACTGAGATGAGGAGAAACTTCTTCACTCAGAGAGTTGTTAACCTGTGGAATTCCCTGCTGCAGAGAGTTGTTGATGCCAGTTCATTGGATATATTAAAGAGGGAGTTAGATCTGGCCCTTACGGCTAAGGGGATCAAGGGGTATGGAGAGAAAGCAGGAAAGGGGTACTGAGGGAATGATCAGCCATGATCTTATTGAATGGTGGTGCATGCTCGAAGGGCCGAATGGCCTACTCCAGCACCTATTTTCTATGTTTCTATGTTTCTATGTTAACCTCCCCCAGTTCTACAACCCTTCAAGATCTCTGTACTCCTCCAATTCTTGCCTCTTGTGCATCCCCGGTTTTAACTGCTCCATGATTGGCGGCTGTTCCTTCAGCTACCTAGGCACTAAGCTCCGGAATTCCCTTCCTAAACCTTGCCACCTCGCTACCTCGCTCTCCTCCTTTAAGACGCTCCTTAAAACCTACCTCTGACCAAGCTTTAGGTCATCTATCCTAATAACTTCTTACATGGCTCGGTGTCAGATTTTGTTTGATAATGGTCCTGCAAAGTGCCTTGGAAGGTTTTAGTCCATTAAAGGTGCTTTCTGGTCATATAGACAATGGCTTTTACCTAGTAGCCTGCATGGTCCAATCGATGACCCTGGGTTTTGCTGAAACTAGGCAGCCATATCATGCTGCTGTTGCTCTTCAGTTGGAAAGTAACTCTCTAAGTGCTTTGCCTAGTTAACAATAAATCAATCACTTGGTTGATACATCACTGGTCAGAAAATTGGCTGAGATTATAGATCAACCCTACTGTGATATATTCACAGAGCACAGCACACACAACTTTCTATAATGGCAGACAGCATCTCAGAAGTTCCGGAAGCTTCATTTATTCACCTTTAGTGGCAGTAACACAATACGTCCACATCCACAGTGTGGAGCTACAACATTACAAGCTTACAGACATTACACTTCTCCCTCCTTAGTGAAGAATTTCTTATAACAAATATCATACATAACTTGCATGTTTATACATAACAAAGGATATGGACTTATTTTGCCATATTTACAAATTTAACTTAACCACTTGTTTTCTGTTTCCAAGAGGATACCTTCGCTCTTGAACCTTCCAAACATGGTGTCAAATTTAAACTCATTCGAGGCTCATCCTGAGGAATGTTTTCCTCCAAGGGATGCCCTTGATTTTCATTTGAACTCACTCTAACTTCAGACTGTTTGTTTCCCTGACTCGGACTCAGAACTTAAATTCTGATTTTCTCTTGGATATGTTTCCAGTGCATTAGATGTAGCATATGCTACTGGTGTATCAAAACTCTGATGAGTCAGAAATAATTGAATCATTCCCACCTTCAATTCCTTCCTTGTCCGTAGGTAAAATATGATCAATATGAACAACCTAACCTGTCCATGATCAAACATCTTGACCAAATATGTGTGAGGACCACATATCTTCACCACTCTACCGAGTAACCACTTTACCCATTTATGGTGATGGTTCTTCACTCTCACCTTCTGATTTAATTTCACACTTCTCTCTTTTACTCTATTTCTATCATGATTCTCTTTCTGTCTTAATTGTGTCTCTTCTACGGACTGTGCCAAATTTGGTTTTAACAACGAGAATCTGGTTCGTGGCTGTCGTTTTAGGAACAACTCTGCTGGTGTTCTACCAGTAGTTGTGTGAGGAGTATTACGATACATAATTAGAAAATTAGCCAATTTGTGATCCAATGACAACTGTTGTTCCTTTGGATTTGGATCTAACATTTGTTTTATGAGGGCACGTTTTACAATTTGTACAGTGCGCTCTGCTGCACCATTCGAAGCAGGGTGGTACGGTGGAACATTGATATGTTTCAGACCATTTTTGCTCGTGAACTGCAAATTCTTCTGAATGAAATTGTGGTCCATTATCCGAAACAATTTCTTCTGGGAGGCCAAATGAAGAAAATAAACTTTGCAAAATGTCTAATGTTTTACTTGTTGTTATTTTCCACATTGGGAACACCTCGACCCAATTCGAATGGCTATCAATCGCAATGAACAATTGTTGTCTTTCTAGCTCAGCAAAATTGATATGCAGCCTTTGCCACACCCTGGGAGGCCATTTCCATGGCTGTAATGGTACTGATGGTGGTTGCTTGCTTACCGATTGACATGTCGTACACTGACTCACGATGTACTCTATATCTTCATCAAGACCTGGCCACCATAAGTAACTACGTGCAAAACTCTTGGTCAAGCACATTCCCAGGTGCTGGTCATGGAGGTCTCCAAATAATTTGGACCTGAATTTATTTGGTATAACCACTCTTGCACCCCACATGATACAATCTTTATTGACTGATAATTCATTCCTACGAATGAAGAATGGATGAATATTTTTGTCTGTTACCTGGTTTGGCCATCCATTTGCAATATAATCATACACCTTTGACATCACTGGGTCACATTTGGTTGCTCTACCAATCTCTTCAGCTGTGACTGGCAGTTCATCAATGTATGAAAAATAAAGCACTTCTTCCCTATCCGGTGTAACTTGTGAAGGCAATCTAGACATTGCATCAGCATTACTGTGATCTGCTGATCGTCTGTATTCAATATCATATGTATATGCTGACAAAATCAAAGCCCATCTCTGCATTCGGGCTGCAGCTAATGTTGGAACTAGGGACTTTGGATGGAGGATTGATGTTAGGGGCTTTTGGTCCATAACTAAAAAGGCAGATTATAAATCGTAATTACAATTAATAGTAATTGGGATGTTTTAAAATGGAGTTAACAGGTTTTTAAAATGGATCCCACAGCCTGTTTTTCAGACTGTAGGAAGCATGTGTGGGATGCCTTTCACAAAGAAGCAGATGTTCCAATTCATAGACCAAAGGCCTTGGGAGCCGGGCACAGACACAGATAACATAGAATTTGAATTGTACAACAAGATAAGAGTTAAATAAAAAGAATCATGACAACATATATCTAGAATTACCAATTAAGTCATATAGATGCCAGATTGGAGGAAGCACCCTACCAATCAATCATGTATTAATCAATCAGCATGTATTAATTGTAACTTGCGTAATTACGTAATGCTATAATCTGAAACTGTATAAAATAAGATGTCTCTGGCAGTTTCTTTGAGCATTCCTTCAAGGATAGCTCCCCTGCCCAGCTTGAATCTTTTATTAATAAAAACTGCATTTACTTTAAGGCCAACGGACTCCGATTGGTGGTTTGAAGTTAACCCTAACAGTAACAATGGTAAACTTGCGACCATACAAGTATTTGTGAAACGTCTTGACCCCAAATATTAATGCCAAAGCTTCCCTTTCGATTTGCACATAATTACTCTCACTGACACTGAGAGTGTGTGAAGCAAAAGCAATTCGTCTCTCCTCCCTACTACATAATACATGAGAGATTACTGCCCCAACTCCATATGGAGAGGCATCACATGCTAGCTTAATCTCCTTAGATATGTCATAGTGAACTAACACGGTGCTCTCTACCAATTCGCTTTTACACTCCTTGAATGCTGTGTCGCATTCTTTTGACCACTTCCAATGGACCTGTTTTTTCAAAAGTTAATTCAGTGGATGTAATACTGTAGCCAAATTTGGTAGCAACTTCCCATAATAGTTCAAAAGATCCAAGAATGAACGAAGTTCAGTGACATTCCTGAGAGTGGGTGCATTTCTGATTGCATCCAATTTTTCCATGGTTGGATGTAAACCATCTTTGTCTACTCTGTACACTAAGTACTCCACTGAGTTTTGAAATAACTCACACTTACGAGCAGACACTCGTACTCTGTGCTTCTCTAGCCGTTTGAGGACTTCATTCAATATGTTATTATGAATTTGCCTATTTGGTGCTGAAATTAGTATTTCATCCAAATAACATACTACCCCTTCAATACCTTGCAAAATCTGGTTCATCACCCCTTGGAACATGGCAGGGGCGGAAGACACTCCAAACAGTAGCTTATTAAATTGATATAGGCCTAGATGAGTATTTATAGTCAAACATGTCTTGGACTCCTCATCTAGTTCAAGCTATAAGTAGGCATTTGTAAGATCCAGTTTGAGAAAATCTGACCACCTGTCAGTGTTGTGAACAAATCTTCTATATTTGGCAATGTATTGGGAATATTACCCTCTAGAACCTGGTTTACGGTTACTTTATAATCACCACACAATCTTACCTTACAATCGGACTTAGGTACAACAGCAATGGGTGTAGCTCAATTACATCGATCTATCTTAGAAATAATGTTCTCAGTCTCTAGATTTTTAAATTCTTGCTCAACTTTCTCCTTGAGTGCATATAGTATGGAATGTGGCTTGCAGTAAACATAGAAACATAGAAACATAGAAAATAGGTGCAGGAGCAGGCCATTCAGCCCTTCTAGCCTGCACCGCCATTCAATGAGTTCATGGCTGAACATGAAACTTCAGTACCCCCTTCCTGCTTTCTCGCCATAACCCTTGATCCCCCTAGTAGTAAGGACTTCATCTAACTCCCTTTTGAATATATTTAGTGAATTGGCCTCAACTACTTTCTGTGGTAGAGAATTCCACAGGTTCACCACTCTCTGGGTGAAGAAGTTTCTCCTCATCTCGGTCCTAAATGGCTTACCCCTTATCCTCAGACTGTGACCCCTGGTTCTGGACTTCCCCAACATTGGGAACATTCTTCCTGCATCTAACCTGTCTAAACCCATCAGAATTTTAAACGTTTCCATGAGGTCCCCTCTCATTCTTCTGAACTCCAGTGAATACAAGCCCAGTTGATCCAGTCTTTCTTGATAGGTCAGTCCCGCCATCCCGGGAATCAGTCTGGTGAATCTTCGCTGCACTCCCTCAATAGCAAGAATGTTCTTCCTCAAGTTAGGAGACCAAAACTGTACACAATACTCCAGGTGTGGCCTCACCAAGGCCCTGTACAACTGTAGCAACACCTCCCTGCCCCTGTATTCAAATCCCCTCGCTATGAAGGCCAACATACCATTTGCTTTCTTAACCGCCTGCTGTACCTGCATGCTAACCTTCAATGACTGATGTACCATGACACCCAGGTCTCGTTGCACCTTCCCTTTTCCTAATCTGTCACCATTCAGATAATAGTCTGTCTCTCTGTTTTTACCACCAAAGTGGATAACCTCACATTTATCCACATTATACTTCATCTGCCATGCATTTGCCCACTCACCTAACCTATCCAAGTCACTCTGCAGCCTAATAACATCCTCCTCGCAGCTCACACTGCCACCCAACTTAGTGTCATCCGCAAATTTGGAGATACTGCATTTAATCCCCTCGTCTAAATCATTAATGTACAATGTAAACAGCTGGGGCCCCAGCACAGAACCTTGCGGCACCCCACTAGTCACTGCCTGCCATTCTGAAAAGTACCCGTTTACTCCTACTCTTTGCTTCCTGTCTGACAACCAGTTCTCAACCGATCTAGCATCCTTCTGTACCCTGACACTCGCCTTGAAGCCTTGGATCGGACTGCCCGTTTCACAGAACACCTTCGGATAACTCTTGATAACATCATCCATTGATGCAAATCTCATTTCAACATGAAAAATCTCACTCCAATCCAGCTTCAGTGACCTCAACCAATTTCTTCCTAGTAAGGCAGGCTTGTCTCCTTTCACTACTATTAGAGGCAAGTTCTGAAGTTGATCCTTGTATTTCACCAGTACGGTGATACGACCTACCATATCTCCCAAGTATCCTCGCAGCTCCAGCTTGGACTTCTCCAATGGGAAATCACGCAATTTGTCGAGGTACAGCGACTCCGGTACTACACTCACAGATGCACCAGTGTCGATTTCCATTGGTATCTTGAATCCCACATCATCTATGTGGATGTTGATACTTTTCGAATTGCTGTCCGTTAACCTCGTGTTCCTGATGATGTGTAACTCTAACATCTCCTCGTCCTGTTGTTGTTCTTCCATGCTATGTAGTCTCTTGGGATTTCTACTCATAGTTTTTAAAGCTGAACTCATAGCTTTTAAAGCTGGTTTACTCTTCAGTCGGCATGCCTTCGCAAGATGCCCAGTCTTTCTGCAGAAGAAACACTCTGTCATGATCTTATTGAATGGTGGTGCAGGCTCGAAGGGCCAAATGGCATACTCCTGCACCTATTTTCTATGTTTCTATGTTTCTATGTTTCACATATGGACAACTTTGAGCAATGTGTTGTCCCAGGCACAGACTTTGGGCCCCCACCACCTTTTACTTTGAATCTGCAGGCGATTCATCTCAGTTGACTGATGACCGTAATTATTCTGAAATTCTCGGGAATATTGATCGGCCATGCCCATCGACCTCGCTGTCTGACAAGCAATCTCAAAAGTCAAGTCATCCGTCGTCAATAACTTCTGATTGCATCATTTTTCACCCCTCAAACAAAACGGTCCCGCAATGCTCGGTTTTGAAAGTTTCCAAAATTATAGTGAATAGATAGCTCTTTTAATGCTACAATGTACTCACTGATATTTTCATCAGTCTTTTGATTTCGTATACCGAAACAATAGCTTTCAGCAATTTCTAACGGTTTGGGGTTGTAGTGCTGCTCCAGCTTCACTAAAATCACTTTAAGCATTATGTCCTTTGGCTCGTCGGGCACAAGCAGATTTATTAAGGTTTCGTACAATTCAGGACCCGCTTCCGATAAGTAGATAGCTCACTTCCATTCTAACACAGCACGGTTCTGATCTGCATTCTCTGCAACTTCGATTATATTATTTACAGTGAAATACATTTCTAGTCGGTCCACATACGCCTTAAACCTTTTCTGGTTGCGTTTATATTCACCTAAGTGTCCCATTACTGCTATGGGTGCCGCCATTTTGTCTCTTCAGTTTAAACTAGTGTGCTCATTCTTTTTTACTCAGATTTTGTAGCTTTTTCCAAAGACAGAGAAGCTTCCAACATCTCTCTGTCAGCTGGCTGAATCCTTCACCAACAAAATTTCAGCTTTAAATCCTCCGAAAAATCCCATCTCGTCGCCAAATGTTATATACTCATAGAGCACAGTTCACACACCTTTCTGTAATGGCAGACAGCATCTCAGAAGTTCCGGAAGCTTCTGGTCAGCTGACTCATTTATTCACCTTTAGTTGCAGTAACACAATACATCCATATCCACAGTGTGGAGCTACAACATTATAAGCTTACAGACATTACACCTACGTTAGCTTAGAAGTAGGCATAGGCATAGCAGTTCATAGCAGTGATGAGCTTGACTGAAATTGACAGTGCATTCCTGTGGTGAATTATATACTGGGACTTACAGATAATGTAGGGTGTAGGCAATCCAATTTCTGCTAGTTGATTCCCCCAGTATGCGCTCTTTCATCTTGTATCAATTCAATCATTTAATACTGTGACTGGGACGTTTTAAAAGTCAACCCATCATTAATGAAAAATGGACTTGGCAAAAGATGTCTGTTCCCATTCAGAGCTCTTTCTGCATACATTTTACATTTAATTCTCATTGTGAATAGGCAGAATTATCACGAGGCAGAAGGCTTTCCAAAGATCAGGAAATTGTGATTTTAAGATAAAGGCGGAATGCAAGCTTAATGAAACTCTGTGTGACAATACTAGCATGGAATGATGAACGGAAGTTTGCACGGAGAAAGTTCCAAGCAGAATCTCAGCAAGATCCTTGTCCTGTTCTCACTAAACAGAAATTCTGCCCCACCATATCTTATTTATACTGGCCTTTATATCTAGAGGACTAGAATACAAGATAGAAGTTATGCTGTAGCTATACAAAGCCCTAGTTAGATCACACCTAGTATACTGTGTTCAGTTCTGGGCACCACACCTCAGGAAGGATATACTAGCCTTGGAGCATCGGTTTACCAAAATGATACCTGAACTCCAAGGGCTAAATTACGAGGAGAGACAACACAAACTAAGGTTGTATTTGTTGTGTATGGAGAAAGAGTCAGACTGAATACTGTGAGCTCAAAGTAAAGTGTGACCATAGTTTTTTATTGCAGGTCTCCAGAGCGCCTCTCTAACCTGTGAATACCTCCTTAAATACCTGTGCTCCCAAGGGATTATGGGATCCCTTGGGACTCCGGGGAATGAGCAGGGTGGCTGTACAGAGTAAATACAAGTCCACATATATAACAACATTCCCCCCCAAAGTCAATAGTGTAACTATTTACAATGTGAGTCGATCTGGGGCCCTTCTTGCCCTGGTTGATCGTCTCGGTGTGAATGCTGGTGATGTTGAATCATTTGTTGGGCACTCGCTGGGTTGCTGTGCAGCTGGCCTCGCTGGGCCGCCTAGTGTGCTGGGCCCTGCAGGGCTGCTGTGGATGATGGGTTCTGCTTCATGGCCAACCATGATGTCAGTTGCCACTGGTGTGTGTGTTGGGGGATTAAAAAAAGTAGGGTCCAAGGTGGGTTGCTCGGGGTAGTCCATGAATCTGAGTTTGATTTGGTCCAAGTGTTTCCGGTGAATGAGTCCATTTGAAAGTTTGACCTGAAACACCCTGCTCCCCTCTTTGGCCAAGACAGTGACAAGCCACTTGGGACCTTGTCCATAATTTAATGCAAATACAGGATCATTGACTTCAATCTTGCGCGACACATTTGCACTATCATGGTATGCACTTAGTTGAAGTGGCCTGCTCGCCACCTGTTCATGTAGATCAGGGTGAACTAACGAGAGCCTTGTCTTCGTGCTCTTTTCATGAGCAGTTCAGCAGGTGGGATCCCAGTGAGTGAGTGTGGTCTCGTGCGGTAACTAAGCAGGACTCGGGAGAGGCGAGTCGAGAGTGAGCCTTCAGTTACCCTCTTCAAGCCTTGCTTGATGGTTTGCACTGCTCTCTCTGCCTGACCATTGGATGCTGGTTTAAATGAGCAGATGTGACATGTTTAATACCGTTACGGGTCATGAATTCTTTGTAATCAGCACTGGTAAAACATGGCCCGTTGTCGCTCACCAGGACATCGGGTAAGCCATGTGTGGGAAACATGGCCCGCAGGCTTTCGGTAGTGGCAGCGGACGTGCTAGCCGCCATTATCTCACATTCAATCCACTTGGAGTACGCGTCTACAACCACAAGGAACATTTTACCCAAGAACGGGCCTGCATAGTCGACGTGTACCCTAGACCACGGTTTTGAGGGCCAAGACCATAAACCAAGATCATAGCGGCGCCTCCCTGGGGACATTGCTTAATTGCGAGCATGTATTACATCTGTGAACGCAGGACTCTAAGTCCGCATCGATACCGGGCCACCACATGTGGGATCTGGCTATCGCTTTCATCATTACGATGCGTGAGTGCGTATTGTGGCGGTCATTGATGAAGGTATCTCTCCCCTTCTTGGGGACCACTACTCGATTGCCCCACAGAAGGCAGTCTGCCTGTATAGACATTTCATCTTTGCGCCACTGGAACGGCTTTATCTCTTCCTGCATTTCCACTGGGACAATGGACCAGCTCCCGTGAAGCACACAACTTTTGACTAGGGATAATAAGGGGTTCTGGCTTGTCCAGGTTTTGATCTGCCGGGCAGTGATGGATGACTGCTCACTCTCAAATGCTTCCATAACCATGGCTAGATCTGCGGGCTGCGCCATTTCCACCTCCGTGGTGGGCAATGGCAGCCTACTGAGAGCATCAGCGCAGTTTTCTGTGCCTGGCCTATGGCGGATGGTGTAGTTGTATGCGGACAATGTGAGCGCTCATCTCTGGATGCGGGCCGATGTGTTGATATTTATCCCTTTACTCTTGGAAAACAGGGATATAAGTGCTTATGGTCAGTTTCTAATTCGAATTTTACCCAAACAGGTATTGATGCATTTTCTTTACCCCATAGACACACGCTAATGCTTCTTTCTCAATCATGCTGTAGGCTCTCTCAGCCTTAGACAGACGCCTGGATGCAAAAGTAACCGGTTGCAGTTTCCCGAAATCATTAGCTTGTTGCAATACACACCCGATGCCATATGACGACGCATCACATGCTAGTACCAAACGCTTACATGGATCATACAACACAAGCAATTTGTTTGAGCATAATAATTTTCTCGCTTTTACAAAGGCATTTTCTTGGCTTTTGCCCCAACCCATTTGCCCCCTTTTCGTAGTAAGACATGTAGTGGTTCTAGCAGTATGCTGAGACCCGGTAAGAAGTTACCAAAGTAGTTCAAGAGTCCCAGAAACGACCGCAGCTCCGTCACGTTCTGTGGCCTCGGTGCATTCTCGATTGCCTCCATCTTCGCGTTGGTGGGTCTGATGCCGCCCGTCGCAATCCTCCTTCCCAGGAACTCCACTTCAGGCACCAGAAAAATGCACTTCGAGCGTTTTAATCTGAGCCCCATGCGGTTGAGTCGACTAAGAACCTCCTCCAGGTTCTGCAGGTGCTCGACTGTGTTCCGACCTGTGACCAAGATATTGTCCTGGAAGAACACGGTGTGCGGGGCCGACTTCAGTAAACTTTCCATGTTTCTCTGCAATATCGCCGCCACTGATCAGATTCCAAACGGGCATCTGTTACAAACAAAAAGACCTTTGTGCGTGTTGATGCAGGTGAAGGCCTTCGATGATTCCTCCAGTTCCTGCGTCATGTAGGCTGAAGTCAGATCCAGCTTTGTAAACGTCTTTCCTCCCACCAGCGTTGCAAAGAGGTTGTCGGCTTTTGGTAATGGGTATTGTTCCTGCAGGGAGAAACGATTAATAGTTACTTTGTAGTCGCCACAGATTCTGACGGTGCCATCTCCCTTGAGGACTGGGACAATAGGACTTGCCCACTCGCTGAACTCGATCGGTGAAATGATGCCCTCTTGTTGCCGCAGGTCTAGCTCGATCTCTACCCTTTCTCTCATCATGTACGGTACTGCTCTCGTCTTGTGATGGATGGGTCGTGCCCCCGGAATTAGGTGGATCTGCACTTTTGCTCCTTGGAATTTCCCGATGCCTGGTTTGAACAGCGAAGGAAATTTGTTTAAGACCTGGGCACACGAAGTGTCGTCAGCAGGCGATAGCACTCGGACGTCGTCCCAGTTCCAAGGTATCTTTCTCAGCCAACTCCTGCCAAGCAGCGTGGAACCATCGCCCGGTACCACCCAGAGTGGTAGCTTGTGCACCGCTCCATCGTAGGAGACCTTTACGGTAGCACTGCTGATGACAGGAATCAGTTCTTTAGTGTAAGTTCTTAGTCTCGTGTGAACTGGAGTTAAGACTGGCCTTGAGGCCTTGTTGCACCACAACCTTTTGAAGTCCTTTTGTCCATGATGGACTGGCTCGCGCCCGTGACCAGTTCCATTGACACCGGGAGTCCATTTAGTTCAACATTCAGCATTATCGGGGGACAATTCGTGGTGAATGTGTGCACCACCTCATGTACCTCTGCCTCCTCTATCTGAGGCTCTGGTTCGTAGTGATCCTCCGTGGTTCTGTCCTCCTCTGCAATGTGGTGGTTTGTAGGTTTAACAGGCTTAGCAGCTCGCTTGCACACTCGTTGGAGGTGTCCCATTGTTTCACAGCCCTTGCAAACGTATCCCTTGAATCGGCATGAATGGAAATGATGATCACCCCCGCAGCGCCAACAAGGTGTTACTGGCCTTGCATTCATCATCCTTGATGGTGGACTCTGAGACATCTGCGGACATGTAGCTGCAAAATATGTGTGACCTGCTCTGTACGTTACAATTCGAAAACAACATCACTTTGTTCACAGTACTTGTAGCAGCACTTGAGAGATTTGCTTCGTATTGTCATTTGTGGCAATGAACGCCTGGGCTATCGCTATGGCCTTACTCAAGTTTGGGGTCTCTACAGTCAAAAGCTTGCGAAGTATGGTTTCGTGGCCAATGCCAAGTACGAAAAAGTCTCTGAGCATGTGCTCCAAATGTCCTTCAAATTCGCAATGTCCTGCAAGGCGTCTCAGCTCAGCGACATAACTCGCCACTTCCTGGCCTTCAGATGTTTTGTAGGTATAGAACCGGTACCTCGCCATCAGAACGCTTTCCTTCGGGTTCAATTGCTCTTGGACCAGTCTGTACAAATCGTCGTACTATTTCTCTGTGGGTTTCGCTGGAGTGAGCAGATTCTTCATGAGGCCATACGTCGGTGCCCCACAGACGGTGAGGAGGATCGCTCTACGTTTGGAAGCGCTCTCTTCCCCATCTAGCTTGTTGGCCACGAAGTATTGGTCGAGTCGCTCCACAAAGGTTTCCCAATCATCTCCTTCCGAAAATTTCTCCAGGATGCCCACTGTTCTCTGCATCTTTCGGTTCGCTATCTGTATCTCATTGCCAGTTGTAGTGTATGGAGAAAGAGTCAGACTGAACACTGTGAGCTCAAAGTAAAGTGTGACTTTAGTCTTTTATTGCAGGTGTCCAGACTGCCTCTCCAACCTGTGAAACCTTCTTAAATACCTGTGCTCCTAAGGGATTATGGGATCCCTTGGGACTCTGGGGAATGAGCCCTCTGGTGGCTGTACAGAGTAAATACAAGTCCACATGTATAACAGTATTCCCTGGAATTTAGAAGGTTAAGGGGTGATTTGATCTATGTTTTCAAGATATTAAAGGGAACAGATAGGGTATAATGAGAGAAACTATTTCTGCTGTTTGGTGAGTCTAAGATTAGGGGGCCAAAATTCACCGCCCGCTGCCGCTGACTGCCGCCCACTGCCGCCGACATTGCTCTTCTTGATCTGCTCAGTGCCACTTTTGAGGTGGGCTGGAGCAGGCGGGAGGGGAGAGCTGCCGGGAACCACCCGCCGATGTCAGTGGACGGCCGAGTAGCGCAACTGAGCTCCCACCTGGCGAGCTCCCAGATTCTTGCGGGCAGGAGTTGGCGGGACTCGGCGGCAGAACGGGGGGTGGACCGCTGGCTGGAGGCTGGTCTGTCTCCGACGGTGAGTATGAAGAACCTGAAAAAAAGGTAAGTGTACATTTTTTTTAAAAATGCTCACAGCGACTTACCTGCATGGGGTCCCCGGAGGGCTTCCGATAATTTTAAAATTTTTATTGCTGCATTTTTTTTCCAGTTCTTCGACCCTCCGTGGGTCCTACTCTATCCTCGGCGGCACTAGGGCAGCAAGCGCCTCTGCTGCCGAGAATGAGACCTCCTGCCTACTGCTGCCCAGATTGGCTGCGTACGTCATCCATTTTCTGAACCTCGAGGGACCTCGGTGATGAATATCCCGCCGAAAGTATCGTCTGGTACATTGCCGGCCATCGGCGGCACTTTGGGTAACACTTGGGCGGGCGGAGGCCTTGATGAAAATCGGCTCCCTAGGGGACAAGGCCTAAAATTTAGAGCCAGATCTTTCAGGAGTGAAGTTAGGAAGTTTGGAACTCTCTTCCACAATGCTACGTCAATTGTTAATTTTAAATCTGAGATTGATAGATTTTTGTTAACAAAAGATTTTAAGGGATATGGGCCAAAAGCCGGTATATGGAGTTAGGTCACAGATCAACCATGATCTCATTGAATGGCGGAACAGGCTCGAGGGACTAAATAGCATAATCCAGTTCCTACGTTTTTAATTGTTGTGGACCATCACTGAACAGAGGATACAGAATGGTGAACTATGTTGCCAGCTAAGTCTCACACTGCAATGCTGAAGCTGTAGGATGCGCTGGTCACTGAGGCACAACAACAAAAACTTGTATTTATATAGCGCTTTTAACATAGTGAAACATCCCAAGGCGCTTCACAGGAGTATTATGAGATAAAAACGATTTGACCCCAAGTTGCATTAGTAGAAATTAGCACAGGTGACGAAAAGCTTGGTCAAAGAGGTATGTTTTTCAGGAGCGTCTTGAAGGAGCAAAGAGGTAGAGAGGTGGAAAGGTTTTGGCAGGGAGTTCCAGAGCTTGGGCCCTAGGCAACAGAAGGCACAGCCACCAATGGTTGAGCAATTATAATTAGGGATGCTCAAGAGGGCCGAATTAGAGGAGCACAGACATCTGGGGGGGTTGTGGGGCTGGAGGAGATTACAAAGATAGGGAGGGGCAAGGCCATGGAGGGTTTTGAAAATAAGGATGAGAATTTTGAAATTGAGGCGAAGCTTAACAGGAAGCCAATGTAGGTCTCTGAGCACAGGGGTGATGGGTGAGCAGGACTTGGTGTGAGTTAGGACATGGGCAGCTGAGTTTTGGATCACCTCCAGTTTACGTAGGGTAGAATGTGGGAGGCCAGCCAGGAATATGTGGGAATAGTCAAGTCTAGAGATAATAAAGGCATGGATGAGGGTTTCAGCAGCGGATGAGCTGAGGCAGGGGCAGAGACGGGCAATGTTACCGAGGTGGAAATAGGTGGTCTTCGTTATGCTGCGGAAATGTGGTCGAAAGTTCATTTCAGGGTTAAATGTGACACCAAGGTTGCGAACAGCCTGGTTCAGCCTCAGACAGAAGTTGGGGAGAGGGATGGAGTCAGTGGCTAGGGAACGGAAACAATGGCTTCGGTCTTCCCAATATTCAATTGGACAAAATTTCTGCTCATCCAGAACTGGATGTCGGACAAGCAGTCTGACAATTTAGAAACCGTGGAGGAGTCGAGAGAAGTGGTATTGAGGTAGGGCTGAGTGTCAAGGTACATGTGGAAACTGTCTGTGTTTTCGGATGATGTCGCCAAGGGGCAACATGTAGATGAGAAATAGGAAGGGGCCAAGGACAGATCCTTGGAGGACACCAGAGATAACGATGCAGGGGTGGGAAGAGAAGCCATTGCAAGTGATTCTCTGGCTACAATTAGATAGGTAAGAATGGAACCAGGCATGTGCAGTCCCACCCAGCTGGACGACGGTGGAGAGGTGAAGAAGAGGGATAGAGTGGTCAACCATGTCAAAGGCTGCAGACAAGTCAAGAAGGACAAGGAGGGATAGTTTGGCCTTTGTCACAGTCACAAAGGATGTCATTTGTGACTTTGATAAGAGCCGTTTTGGTACTGTGGCAGGCATGGAATCCGGATAGGAGGGATTTGAACATGGAAATGCGGGAAAGATGGGCACGGATTTGGGAGTTGACCACATGTTCAAGGACTTTGGAGAGGAAAAGGAGGTTTGAGATGGGGCCGTAGATTGCAAGGACGGAGAGGTCGAGGGTTGGTTTTTCGAAGAGAAGAGTGATGACAGCATATTTGAGGGAGAGAGGGATAGTCCCTGAGGAGAGAGAACCATTAACAATGTCAGCTAACATGGGAGCCAGAATAGGAAGTTGGGCAGTCAGCAGTTTGGTGGGAATAGGATCAAGGGAGCAGGAAGTGGGTCTCATGGACAGGATGAGCTTGGAAAGGTCATGAGGGGAGATTGGAGAGAAGCGGGAGAAGGCTGTGAGGTCAGGGCTAGAGCAGGGGGGATCCTTAGAGGAAGTTTGGGTGGAGAACGATATGAGGAAGTAGTCAGAGATGGCCTTATCTGTGATTGACACGATGGGAGTAGCAACACCACGATCAAGGGCGGTCATGAATATGGGTTGGTGAGTTTACATGGAGGGAGAGATAAAAGGAGGATAGGGGGCTAGTGAAAGAGGAGAGAGAGCATGATGAATCGAGATGGAGGTTGAAATCACCAAGGATGAGAAGTCGTTCGGTGCAGAGGCAGAGGGAGGAAAGTAGTGAAGAAATATCAGTAATAACATTTTTATGGTACTTGGGTGGGTAGTAAGAGAATGAGAATTTTAAATGAGAGGTGAGAGGGGTGGAATAAAGTGAGATTCTGAAAGGAGGAGAAAGTACCGGAGGAGTAGAAGGACAGATCAAGGTGTGATTTGCTGATGAGAGCCACACCGCCACCATGGCAGTCTGAGCGGGGCAAGTGGTGGAAGGTATGGCCAGGCTGGGAGGCTTCATTTAAAGGTAAGGTGTCATTGCCCTTCAACCAGGTTTCTGTCAGGGCCATGATGTTGATGCCATCATCCACGATAAGCTCATGGATAGGAAAGGCCTTGTTCGCAAGTGAATGGACGTTCTGGAGGGAGATGCGGAAAGGGTCGGTGATGGCTGCCCCACTGCCTGCGTCCATTGGGTCAGTACAGCGGGGGAGTGGGGGAGATGCCCGGGGAGGTGATTGACAAGATTAGCCCCCAGTAGGCGCACTGGGTGGAAAGGTCAATGAGAGAGTAGGATGGGACAGTTGGGGTTGCTGCTCATAAGGAGGCAGCGATGAGCTCCTTGATGTGCGCTTCGTAGGATGCCAAGAGAGGCTCAAAGGTAAGCTGTGGGTTTATCTAAGAGGGAGTCAAGCCTAGGACGGCAGCAGGAGAGTAGGAAGGTCAAAGAGTAATGAAGGATTGGGGTAGAGATTTGGGAGGGCAGAGTATCCGAGAGATGAAAGAAGACACGATGACTGGGGAGAACATCAGGGAGGGAGAAAGAGAAAAGGAAAGAGGGGGAAAAGTGGAAAAGTATTGAATGGCTTGGGTCCGGAGCGGCAGCCAAAGTGCACATGAAAATGGACAGGGGAAAAGCTCGGGCCTGTTTACACTTCCGACATAATCCTTGCCCCCTTGCAGCCGTGTTGTCACCTGGGAAAAGCACAAAACCAGAAAAAACACATGTTTCGAATGGATCAAAAAATTGCTACATCCAGTACATTCGGTACCCAAATGTTACAATAAAAAGTTACAATATATATAATTCGCTAACTGTCAGCCCAGAGGTGCAAACTTAAATGGAACAAGCTGACCGCCTCAAAACAAGTACCATCAAACCAACAAAAACTGTTCTTCTATTTAAGTGGTTGTCCCTTCACAGGTTCAGTGAGCATAGGCACTGAACCCCTGGTCTCTTGATTCCCAGAACGTTTACAGGATTAGGGCATCTCGGTGTGTAGATCCCTCCCTCTCTTTCCCTCATTTGGTGTAGCTCTCGTTGACAAGTAGCAAGATGAAGGTTCTCTTCAACTCTGCCCGCTCCAAAGCTTTGTTTTAAAGTCAAAAACAAAGGGTAACAAAGGGCTGAAATGGCACTTAAAAGGCTGCTGGCCAGGCCCAGGAGGTTGGCTGGTTATTGGCAAGATTAAATACCCTTCTTCCACCAAGGTACTCAATGTTTTATCAACTATACTATGCCTTTAACTACAACAGAAATGATTACGGATTGCCGTTTATGGTACAAGGGAAATAGCCAAGCCCTGGAAGTGTTTTTTTTTGCTATGATTTTTATTTTCTGGTCTTCCACCCTCCCTGGGCCTGACTCAATCCTCGACGACACTTGGGCAGCAAGTGCATTTGCCGGCGAGATTGAGAACTCCTGCCTGCTGCCGCCCAGATTGATGGCGTAAACCGTTGTTTGGCCGCCGGGCGGTATTACCACCTCTTTTAGAGGAATCTTCCAGGTAAAGTACCACCCAGTCTCTCGGCGGCCATTGGCGGTCCCTTGGCGGCAGCAGATGGGAGCTCTCAATCTCGCCGGCAAATGCGCTTGCTGCCCAAGTGCCGCCGAGGATTGAGTCAGGCCTAGGGAGGGTGGAAGACCTGAAAATAAAAATCATAGCAAAAAAAACCACTTCCAGGGCTTGGATATTTCCCTTGTACCATAAACGGCAATCCGTAATCATTTCTGTTGTAGTAAAAGGCATAGTATAGAAACATAGAAACATAGAAAATAGGTGCAGGAGCAGGCCATTCAGCCCTTCTAGCCTGCACCGCCATTCAACGAGTTCATGGCTGAACATGAAACTTCAGCACCCACTTCCTGCTTTCACGCCATACCCCTTGATCCCCCGAGTAGTAAGGACTTCATCTAACTCCCTTTTGAATATATTTAGTGAATTGGCCTCAACTACTTCCTGTGGTAGAGAATTCCACAGGTTCACCACTCTCTGGGTGAAGAAGTTTCTCCTTATCTCGGTCCTAAATGGCTTACCCCTTATCCTTAGACTGTGACCCCTGGTTCTGGACTTCCCCAACATTGGGAACATTCTTCCTGCATCCAACCTGTCCAAACCCGTCAGAATTTTAAACGTTTCTATGAGGTCCCCTCTCACTCTTCTGAACTCCAGTGAATACAAGCCCAGTTGATTCAGTCTTTCTTGATAGGTCAGTCCCACCATCCCGGGAATCAGTCTGGTGAATCTTCGCTGCACTCCCTCAACAGCAAGTATGTCCTTCCTCAAGTTAGGAGACCAAAACTGTACACAATACTCCAGGTGTGGCCTCACCAAGGCCCTGTACAACTGTAGCAACACCTCCCTGCCCCTGTACTCAAATCCCCTCGCTATGAAGGCCAACATGCCATTTGCTTTCTTAACCGCCTGCTGTACCTGCATGCCAACCTTCAATGACTGATGTACCATGACACCCAGGTCTCGTTGCACCTTCCCTTTTCCTAATCTGTCACCATTCAGATAATAGTCTGTCTCTCTGTTTTTACCACCAAAGTGGATAACCTCACATTTATCCACATTATACTTCATCTGCCACGCATTTGCCCACTCACCTAATCTATCCAAGTCACTCTGTAGCCTCATAGCATCCTCCTCGCAGCTCACACTGCCACCCAACTTAGTGTCATCCGCAAATTTGGAGATACTACATTTAATCCCCTCGTCTAAATCATTAATGTACAATGTAAACAGCTGGGGCCCCAGCACAGAACCCTGCGGTACCCCACTAGTCACTGCCTGCCATTCCGAAAAGTACCCATTTACTCCTACTCTTTGCTTCCTGTCTGACAACCAGTTCTCAATCCACGTCAGCACACTACCCCCAATCCCATGTGCTTTAACTTTGCACATTAATCTCCTGTGTGGGACCTTGTCGAAAGCCTTCTGAAAGTCCAAATATACCACATCAACTGGTACTCCTTTGTCCACTTTATTGGAAACATCCTCAAAAAATTCCAGAAGATTTGTCAAGCATGATCTCCCTTTTACAAATCCATGCTGACTTGGACCTATCATGTCACCATTTTCCAAATGCGCTGCTATGACATCCTTAATAATTGATTCCATCATTTTACCCACTACTGAGGTCAGGCTGACCGGTCTATAATTCCCTGCTTTCTCTCTCCCTCCTTTTTTAAAAAGTGGGGTTACATTGGCTACCCTCCACTCGATAGGAACTGATCCAGAGTGCATGGAATGTTGGAAAATGACTGTCAATGCATCCGCTATTTCCAAGGCCACCTCCTTAAGTACTCTGGGATGCAGTCCATCAGGCCCTGGGGATTTATCGGCCTTCAATCCCATCAATTTCCCCAACACAATTTCCCGACTAATAAAGATTTCCCTCAGTTCCTCCTCCTTAATAGACCCTCTGACCACTTTTATATCCGGAAGGTTGTTTGTGTCCTCCTTAGTGAATACTGAACCAAAGTACTTGTTCAATTGGTCTGCCATTTCTTTGTTCCCCGTTATGACTTCCCCTGATTCTGACTGCAGGGGACCTACGTTTGTCTTTACTAACCTCTTTCTCTTTACATACCTATAGAAACTTTTGCAATCCGCCTTAATGTTCCCTGCAAGCTTCTTCTCGTACTCCATTTTCCCTACCCTAATCAAACCCTTTGTCCTCCTCTGCTGAGTTCTAAATTTCTCCCAGTCCCCAGGTTCGCTGCTATTTCTGGCCAATTTGTATGCCACTTCCTTGGCTTTAATACTATCCCTGATTTCCCTAGATAGCCACGGTTGAGCCACCTTCCCTTTTTTATTTTTACGCCAGACAGGAATGTACAATTGTTGTAATTCATCCATGCGTTCTCTAAATGTCTGCCATTGCCCATCCACAGTCAACCCCTTAAGTATCATTAGCCAATCTATCTTAGCCAATTCATGCCTCATACCTTCAAAGTTACCCTTCTTTAAGTTCTGGACCATGGTCTCTGAATTAACTGTTTCATTCTCCATCCTAATGCAGAATTCCACCATATTATGGTCACTCTTCCCCAAGGGGCCTCGCACAATGAGATTGCTAATTAATCCTCTCTCATTACACAACACCCAGTCTAAGATGGCCTCCCCCCTAGTTGGTACCTCGACATATTGGTCTAGAAAACCATCCCTTATGCATTCCAGGAAATCCTCCTCCACCGTATTGCTTCCAGTTTGGCTAGCCCAATCTATGTGCATATTAAAGTCACCCATTATAACTGCTGCACCTTTATTGCATGCACTCCTAATTTCCTGTTTGATGCCCTCCCCAACATCACTACTACTGTTTGGAGGTCTGCACACAACTCCCACTAACGATTTTTGCCCTTTAGTGTTCTGCAGCTCTACCCATATAGATTCCACATCATCCAAGCTAATGTCTTTCCTAACTATTGCATTAATCTCCTCTTTAACCAGCAATGCTACCCCACCTCCTTTTCCTTTTATTCTATCCTTCCTGAATGTTGAATACCCCTGGATGTTGAGTTCCCAGCCCTGATCATCCTGGAGCCACGTCTCCGTAATCCCAATCACATCATATTTGTTAACATCTATTTGCACAATTAATTCATCCACCTTATTGCGGATACTCCTTGCATTAAGACACAAAGCCTTCAGGCTTGCTTTTTTAACACCCTTTGTCCTTTTAGAATTTTGCTGTACAGTGGCCCTTTTTGTTCTTTGCCTTGGGTTTCTCTGCCCTCCACTTTTCCTCATCTCCTTTCTGTCTTTTGCTTTTGCCTCCTTTTTGTCTCCCTCTGTCTCCCTGTATAGGTTCCCATCCCCCTGCAATATTAGTTTAACTCCTCCCCAACAGCACTAGCAAACACTCCCCCTAGGACACAAACAATATCCCAACAGTGGATAGTCAAGGGGCTATGGGGGGGGGGGGGGGGGCGGGGGAGGAACTTAACACAATCATAATCACTAAAGAGGTGGTACTCAGTAAGATAATGGGACTAAAGTCTGATAAATCCCCTGGACCTGATGGCTTGCATTCTAGGGTCTTAAGAGAAGTAACAGCAGGGATTGTGGATGCATTGGTTGTAATTTACCAAAATTCCCTGGATTCTGGGGAGGTTCCAGCAGATTGGAAAACTGCAAATGTAATGCCCCTATTTAAAAAAGGAGGCAGACAAAAAGCAGGAAACTATAGACCAGTCAGCCTAACATCTGTGGTTGGGAAAATGTTGGAGTCCATTATTAAAGAAGCAGTAGCAGGACATTTGGAAAAGCATAATTCGGTCAGGCAGAGTCAGCATGGATTTATGAAGGGGAAGTCATATTTGACAAATTTGCTGGAATTCTTTGAGGATGTAACAAACAGGGTGGATAAAGGGGAACCAGTGGATGCGGTGTATTTGGACTTCCAGAAGGCAAGGTGCCACATAAAAGGTTACTGCACAAGATAAAAGTTCACGGGGTTGGAAGTAATATATTAGCATGGATAGACGATTGACTAACTAACAGAAAACAGTTAGGATAAATGGTTCATTCTCCGGTTGGCAATCAGTAACTGGTGGGGTGCTGCAGGGATCAGTGCTGGGACCCCAACTATTTACAATCCATATTAACGATGTGGAAGAATGGACCGAGTGTAAAGTAGCCAAGTTTGCTGTCGATACAAAGATGGGAGGAAAAGCAATGTGTGAGGAGGACAGAAAAAATCTGCAAAAGGACATAGACAGGCTCAGTGATTGGGCAAAAATTTGCCAGATGGAGTATAATGTTGGAAATTGTGAGGTAATGCACTTTGGCAGAAAAAATCAAGAGCAAATTGTTATTTAAATGGAGAAAAATTGCAAAGTGCTGCAGTACAGCGGGACCTGGGGGTACTTGTGCATGAAACACAAAAGGTTAGTATGCAGGTACAGGAAGTGATCAGGAAGGCCAATGGAATCTTGCCTTTATTGCAAAGGGGATGGAGTTTAAAGGCAGGGAAGTCTTGCTACAGTTATACAGGGTATTGGTGAGGCCACACCTGGAATACCATGTACAGTTTTGGTTTCTATATTTACGAAAGGATATACTTGCTTTGGAGGCAGTTCAGAGAAGGTTCACTAGGTTGATTCCGGAGATTAGGGGGTTGACTTATGAGGAAAGGTTGAGTAGGTTGGGCCTCTACTCATTGGAATTCAGAAGAATGAGAGGTGATCTTATCAAAATGTATAAGATTATGAGGGGGCTTGACAAGGTGGATGCAGAGAGGATGTTTCCACTGATAGGGGAGACTAGAACTAGGGGGCATGATGTTAGAATAAGGGGCTGCCCATTTAAAACTGAGATGAGGAGGAATTTCTTCTCTGAGGGTTATAAATCTGTGGAATTCACTGCCTCAGAGAGCTGTGGAAGCCGGGACATTGAATAAATTTAAGACCGAGATGAACAGTTTCTTAACCGATAAAGGATTAAGGGGTTATGGGGAGCGGGCAGGGAAGTGGACCTGAGTCCATGATCGGATCAGCCATGATTGTATTAAATGACGGAGCAGGCTCGAGGGGTCGTATGGCCTACTCCTGCTCCTATTTCTTATGTTCTTATGAAGGACAAAAAAGAGAAAGCAGAATTGCAAGCCCTGATATAGAGGGCCAATAAAAATGATAAACCTTTTAGAATTGTTCCACTTGCTTTATCTTGTATAATTGTGAATTCTTCTCGAATATAAATCCTATAAATGGGAAAATTTATAGTTGGGCGGGCCTTGGCTTCAACCAAGTTCGGGCCCAATGTAAGATACAAATTAAAAATAAAGATGAACCAGAGCTCTGGTTCAGGTTAAATCAGAAGGAAAGACTACATAGTAAAAGGCAAGTTCAGAACTGATGTCAGGAAGAACTTCCTGCAAAGAGTGATTAATACCTGACATGGGCCTAGAAATTGGATTACCCTGAGTTGGTTTTACAAGTTTAAAACAAGCATCTAAGGGCCCAATATGGTGGTTGCCGATCCAATTGGGTGAAATCCAGTTTCGAGGTCATGATCTTTGGTAGGGTAGTGGACATAAAAACTTTGGAATCCTTCAGAATGCAGTCAGATACTGTGATGCGTGCATTGAAAGGGATAGATTTTGATTAAATTTGGTCAGGCCTTGGACTACTTCCATCATCATCATCATCATCATCATCATAGGCAGTCCCTCGGAATCGAGAAAGACTTGCTTCCACTCTTAAAATGAGTCCTTAGGTGGCTGAACAGTCCAATACGAGAGCCACAGTCCCTGTCACAGGTGGGACAGACAATCGTTGAGGGAAAGGATGGGTGATGACTACTTCCATCGAGTGGACGGCAGACTCACTCCTCCCGCCTCCCACCTGATGCAAACGGTCACACAAATATCTACACCACTGTGTATGGAATTATGTGAATTTAACACGTCTGTTACAATATATTGCACTCTGCTGACACCAGTTCAACTCTGAATGTCATTATGGTGCATATACATTGGGATCGACATCAGGAACAGCAGTGGAAGCTTTTCAATACAAGAATTTTAAAACACATTGAATGCGCAGTGTTGACATCATAATAAGATTTGCACTTATTTTGTCAATTCCTTGTTTTTCCATTTTCACGTCAATTTAAATAGCTCAATTTTGATGTTTTGGTCTGAAGGAAATTGATTAAAAAGGGGCAATGAAAATCAGATACAAAACAGCTAATGCGATATAAACAATTTCTCCCTTTCCTCATACCCTGTTTTTCTGTATGATATCTGTGTCCAATGAAAGAAATAAGAGAGGCTAGAATCATCCAATTCAACATAATCAAACATTCATTACAAACAAGAATCTAGAGTGTGGCCTGAACCCTTGAAGAAAAATAGCTTTAAAAAAATGATTGTAAAGTGACCCCCTTACTAAGGGACACTGGGACACCTTTTACATTTTTTCTAGGGGTGAGACCTGGCACCTTCCCCGGAACCGTTAAATTGTATGTTGAGGCAGGTGGGTGACCTAAATGCACCCCTAGCATCACAGTCATCTGCCATTCACATGCAAAATATCGGGCCTCCCAATATCTATGCAGCTTTGCTATTGAACACCACACAATTATGTACAACTTTTCCAATGAGTTATCTGTCAATTACCTATTAAAGATTGCTGTAATGTTTTAAAAGTTGCAAGACTATGGAGCCGATTTGTTCTTCTGGCAATGCATATTGGGAAATCGCAAATATGCTCCTAATGGTTTTCCACTCACTAATTTCTTTTGGTATAATTTTGCAAAATTATCTCTATATATTTATATGCGCAAATCTTTGAAGGTGACAGGACACGTTAACAAAGGATGTGGGATCCTGGGCTTTATAAGTAGAGGCATAGAGTACAAAAGCCAAGAAGTTATGCTAAGTCTATATAAAACACTAGTTTGTCCCCAGCTGGAGTATTGTGTCCAATTCTGGGCACTGCACTTTAGGAAGGACTTGAAGGTTTTGGAGAGGGTACAGAAGAGATTTACAAGAATGGTTTCAGGGTTGAGCGATTGCAGTTATGTGGCTAGACTAGAGAAGCTGGGGTTGTTCTCCTTGGAGCAGAGAAAGCTAAAAGAAGATTTGATAGAGATGTTTAAAATCATGAAGAATTTAGATAAGGTAAATAACAAGAAACTGTTTCCAATGGCTGAAGGGTCAATAACGAGAGGGCATATAGATTTAAGGTGATTGGCAAAAGAACCAGAGGCGACATGAGGGAAATCTTTTTTATGCAACAAGTGTTAGGATTTGGAATGCACTGCCTGATAGGTTAGGGTTGTGGATATAGATTCAATAGTAGCCTTCAAAAGGGAATTAGATAAATACTTGAAGGAGAATAAATTGCAGGGATATGGAAGAGGACGGGGGAATGGGACTAACTGGATTGCTCTTCGAAAGAGCTGACACAGACTTGAAAGACCGAATGGCCTCCTTCTGTGGTGTAAAACATAGAAAATAGGTGCAGGAGTAGGAAATTCAACCCTTCGAGCCTGCACCACCATTCAATATGATCTTGGCTGATCATGCAACTTCAGTATCCCATTCCTGCTTTCTCTCCGTATCCCTTGATCCCTTTAGCTGTGAGGGACACATCTAACTTCCTTTTGAATATATCTAACGAACTGGCCTCAACAACGTTCTGTGGTAGAGAATTCCACAGGTTCACAACTCTCTGAGTGAAGAAGTTTCTCCTCATCTCGGTCCTAAATAGCTTAACCCTTATCCTTAGACTGTGATCCCTAGTTCTGGACTTCCCCAACATCAGGAACATTCTTCCTGCATTTAACCTATCCAATCCTGTCAGAATTTTATATGTTTCTATGAGATTCCCTCTCATTCTTCAAAATTCCAGTGAATATAAGCCTAGTCGATCCAATCTTTCTTCATATGTCAGTCCTGCCATCCCGGGAATCAATCTGGCGAACCTTCGCTGCACTCCCTCAATAGCAAGAATGTCCTTCCTCAGATTAGGAGACCAAAACTGTACACAATATTCAAGGTGTGGCCTCACCAAGGCCCTGTACAACTGTAGTAAGACCTCCCTGCTCCTATACGCAAATCCTCTCGCTATGAAGGCCAACATGCCATTTGCCTTCTTCACCGTCTGCTGTACCTGCATGCCAACTTTCAATGACTGATGTACCATGACTCGTTGAACCTCCCTTTTTCCTAATCTGTCACCATTCAGATAATATTTTGCCTTCCTGTTTTTTCCCCCAAAGTGGATAACGTCATAGTTATCTACATTATACTGCATCTGCCATGCATTTGCCCACTCACCTAACCTGTCCAAGTCACCCTGCAGCCTCTTAGCATCCTACTCACCGCTCACACTGCCATCCAGCTTAGTGCCATCTGCAAACTTGGAGATATTACATTCAATTCCTTTGTCTAAATCATTAATGTATATTGTAAATAGCTGGGGTCCCAGCACTGAACCTTGTCATGCCCCACTAGTCACTACCTGCCATTCTGAAAAGGTCCCGTTTATTCCCACTCTTTGCTTCCTGTCTGCCAACCAGTTCTCTATCCACATCAATACATTATCCCCAATACCATGTGCTTTAATTTTGCACACTAATCTCTTGTGTGGGACCTTGTCAAAAGCCTTTTGAAAGTCCAAATACACCACATCCACTGGTTCTCCCTTGTCTACTCTATTAGTTACATCCTCAAAAAATTCTAAAAGATTTGTCAAGCATGATATCCCTATCATAAATCCATGCTGACTTGGACCAATCCTGTCACTGCTTTCCAAATGTGCTGCTACTACATCTTTAATAATTGATTCCAACATTTTCCCCACTACCAATGTCAGGCTAACTGGTCTATAATTCCCTGTTTTCTCTCTCCCTCCTTTTTAAAAAAATGGGGTGACATTAGCTACCCTCCAATCCATAGGAACTGATCCAGAGTCTATAGAATGTTGGAAAATGACTACCAATGCATCCACTATTTCTAGGGCCTATTCTATGTAGGTACTATTCTATGATTTTGTTGCCTATGTTTCCTATATCCAAATCCAAATTTACTATATATACCGAGAACAAAAGTGGACACAGCCCTGACCCCTGGGTACTCCACTTCCAACCGTTCTCCAATCAAAGCGACTATCCTGTTTCTTTCCTATCCATCAATCAACTTTCTAGCCATGCTGCTACATTTCCTAATATAACATGAATTTTCCCAACAAAACTCTTTTGGACTCATCAATGCTTCTGAAAATCTCTATACATTTCATTTCATAAAAGGACAAAGGGTTTTAAAAAAACAAGCCTGAAGGCTTTGTGTCTTAATGCAAGGGGTATCTGTAATAAGGTGGATGAATTAACTGTGCAAATAGATGTTAAGAATATGATGTGATTGGGATTACGGAGACATGGCTCCAGGATGATCAGGGCTGGGAACTCCACATCCATGGGTATTCAAAAGTCAGGAAGGATAGAATAAAAGGAAAAGGAGGTGGGGTAGCATTGCTGGTTAAAGAGGAGATTAATGCAGTAGAGAGGAAGGACATTAGCTTGGATGATGTGGAATCTATATGGGGAGAGCTGCAGAACACCAAAGGGCAAAAAACGTTAGTGGGAGTTCTGTACAGACCTCCAGACAGTAGTAGTGATGTTGGGGAGGGCATCAAACAGGAAATTAGGGGTGCATGCAATAAAGGTGCAGCAGTTATCATGGGTGACTTTAATATGCTAACCAAACTGGAAGCAATACGGTGGAGGAGGATTTCCTGGAGTGCATAAGGGATGGTTTTCTAGACCAATATGTCGAGGAACCAACTAGGGGGGAGGCCATCTTAGACTGGGTGTTGTGTAACGAGAGAGAATTAATTAGCAATCTCGTTGTGCGAGGCCCCTTGGGGAAGAGTGACCATAATATGGTGGAATTCTACATTAGGATGGAGAATGAAACAGTTAGTTCAGAGACCATGGTCCAGAACTTAAAGAAGGGTAACTTTGAAGGTATGAGGCGTGAATTGGCTAGGATAGATTGGCGAATGATACTTAAGGGATTGACAGTGGATGGGCAATGGCAGACATTTAGAGACCGCATGGATGAACTACAACAATTGTACATCCCTGTCTGGCGTAAAAATAAAAAAGGGAAGGTGGCTCAACCGTGGCTATCAAGGGAAATCAGGGATAGTATTAAAGCCAAGGAAGTGGCATACAAATTGGCCAGAAATAGCAGTGAACCTGAGGACTGGGAGAAATTTAGAACTCAGCAGAGGAGGACAAAGGGTTTGATTAGGGCAGGGAAAATAAAGTACGAGAGGAAGCTTGTAGGGAACATTAAGACGGACTGCAAAAGTTTCTATAGATATGTAAAGAGAAAAAGGTTAGTAAAGACAAACATAGGTCCCCTGAAGTCAGAATCAGGGGAAGTCATAATGGGGAACAAAGAAATGGCAGACCAATTGAACAAGTACTTTGGTTCGGTATTCACTAAGGAGGACACAAACAACCTTCCGGATATAAAAGGGGTCAGAGGGTCTAGTAAGAAGGAAGAACTGAGGGAAATCCTTATTAGTCGGGAAATTGTGTTGGGGAAACTGATGGGATTGAAGGCCGATAAATCCACAGGGCCTGATGGACTGCACCCAGAGTACTTAAGGAGCTGGCCTTGGAAATAGCGGATGCATTGACAGTCATTTTCCAACATTCCATGCACTCTGGATCAGTTCCTATCGAGTGGAGGGTAGCCAATGTAACTCCACTTTTTAAAAAAGGAGGGAGAGAGAAAACAGGGAATTATAGGCCGGTCAGCCTGACATCAGTAGTGGGTAAAATGATGGAATCAATTATTAAGGATGTAATAGCAGCGCATTTGGGAAGAGCTGACATGATAGGTCCAAGTCAGCATGGATTTGTGAAAGGGAAATCATGCTTGACAAATCTTCTGGAATTTTTTGAGAATGTTTCCAGTGGAGTGGACAAGGGAGAACCAGTTGATGTGGTGTATTTGGACTTTCAGAAGGCTTTCGACAAGGTCCCACACAAGAGATTAATGTGCAAAGTTAAAGCACATGGGATTGGGGGTAGTGTGCTGACATGGATTGAGAACTGGTTGGCAGACAGGAAGCAAAGAGTAGGAGTAAATGGATACTTTTCAGAATGGCAGGCAGTGACTAGTGGGGTACCGCAAGGTTCTGTGCTGGGGCCCCAGCTGTTTATATTGTACATTAATGATTTGGACGAGGGGATTAAATGTAGTATCTCCAAAGTTGGGTGGCAGTGTGAGCTGCGAGGAGGATGCTATGAGGCTGCAGAGTGACTTGGATAGGTTAGGTGAGTGGGCAAATGCATGGCAGCTGAAGTATAATGTGGATAAATGTGAGGTTATCCACTTTGGTGGTAAAAACAGAGAGACAGACTATTATCTGAACGGTGACAGATTAGGAAAAGGGGAGGTGCAATGAGACCTGGGTGTCATGGTACATCAGACATTGAAGGTTGGCATGCAGGTACAGCAGGCGGTTAAGAAGGCAAATGGCATGTTGGCATTCATAGCGAGGGGATTTGAGTACAGGGGCAGGGAGGTGTTGCTGCAGTTTTACAGGGCCTTGGTGAGGCCACACCTGGAGTATTGTGTACAGTTTTGGTCTCCTAACTTGAGGAAGGACATTCTTGCTATTGAGGGAGTGCAGCGAAGGTTCACCAGACTGATTCCCGGGATGGCGGGACTGACATATCAAGAAAGACTGGATCAACTGGGCTTGTATTCACTGGAGTTCAGAAGAATGAGAGGGGATCTCATGGAAAAGTTTAAAATTCTTACGGGTTTAGACAGGTTAGATGCAGGAAGAATGTTCCCAATGTTGGGGAAGTCCAGAACCAGGGGTCACAGTCTAAGGATAAGGGGTAAGCCATTTAGGACCGAGATGAGGAGAAACTTCTTCACCCAGAGAGTGGTGAACCTGTGGAATTCTCTACCACAGAAAGTTGTTGAGGCCAATTCACTAAATATATTCAAAAGGGAGATAGATGTAGTCCTTACTACTAGGGGGATCAAGGTGTATGGCAAGAAAGCAGGAATGGGGTACTGAAGTTGCATGTTCAGCCATGAATTCATTGAATGGCGGTACAGGCTCGAAGGCACTTATTTTCTATGTTTCTATGTTTCTATTTACTGCATGCCCTTTGCTATCTAATCAGTCACTTCATCAGTCACCCTGTGCTGGCTGCGTTCAGGGCAACCCGCTTTCAGGAAGGAGGCCTCAAATAGGCGTTGGGACCCCTATTTACATATGTTTCAGGTGTGAGCCCGGGACACAGATTCTGCACCCTTTACCAATATGACAGGCGGCACACGTCTGGTGTGGAATGTGTGCGTGCACACCAACAGCCATATTGGATGCTTGGCTGTCTGTTTTATGCCTGTAAAAGGGGCATGGCATCAATGGATTTCTAGGCCATGACTTTTCATTATTGATGGGTATGGAAGAGAACAAGATCTTTTGTTTCAACCAACACACTGTGAGAAGGTGGAGATAGTTTGCACTAAGAACATGTAATTTGAGGAAGTTATTGACTGTAGAATGAAGTAATCAGCAAAAGGAGTGGATGGGGTTGAATTGTGATTGGAGGAAGTCATTGATTTGAAGCTTTAGAACTCCAGGGACCCTCTGAAATAATGGAAAACAAGTTACAGGATAAGCCATTAACTACAGCCCACAGGGACCAATTAAAGGGAAAACTACATAAGTCATGCATCATCATAGACATCGAGGAAGCTTCCACTCCAAAAATGAGTTTTTACGTGACTGAACAGTCCAATACGAGAATTATAGTCTCTGTCACAGGTGGGACAGACAGTCGTTGAGGGAAAGGGTGGGTGGGACTGGTTTGTCGCTGCCTGCCACTGCTTGCGCTTGGTTTTTGCATACTTTCGGCGATAAGACTCGAGGTGCTCAGCTCCCTCCCGGATGCACTTCTTCCACTTAGGACGGTCTTTGGCCAGGGACTCCCAGGTGTCGGTAGGGATGTTGCATTTTATCTCGGAGGCTTTGAGGGTGTCCTTGAAACGTTTCCTTTGCCCACCTTGGGCTCGTTTGCCGTGAAGGAGTTCCGAGTAAGTGCTTGCTTTGGGAGTCTTGTGTCAGGCATGCGAACAATGTGGCCCGCCCAGCAGAGCTGATCGAGTGTGGTCAGTGTTTCAATGCTGGGGATATTGGCCTGGTCGAGGACGTTAACATTGGTGCGTCTGTCCTCCCAGGGGATTGGCAGGATCTTGTGAAGACATTGTTGGTGGTATTTCTCCAGCGATTTGAGGTGTCTACTGCATATGGTCCATGTCTCTGAGCTATACAGGAGGGCGGGTATCACTACAGCCCTGTAGACCATGAGCTTGGCGACAGATTTGAGGGCCTAATCTTTGAACACTCTTTTTCTGAGGCGGCCAAAAGCTGCACTGGAGGCAGTGTTGAACCTTGTCGTCAATGTCTGCCCTTGTTGATAAGAGGCTTCCGGGGGATGTCATGCATATAGCTTCAGTGGCTGACCATGTGATGGAAACTGGTTTAGAAGTGCACAAAGTAGATTATAAATAAAGCAACAGAGAACAATAAGTTATTTCAGACAACTGAAGTGATTTCAGACAAAATCTAACCTCATGGATGGTTGTAAATTGCTATAGTGTGTGTACCTTATGATATTATCTGAATTCTCAGATGTGAGGTATCCCAGGTTTCTATTATTCTGTATGCTTTTCTTTAATATTTACAAAATGTTCCATTTAAACACAAGTTGATTGAGAACAATTTAACACGTTATCAAGTTTTGGATCAATTGGTATAATCAGATTTTTGATTTAATTAAATTAATCTTAGTTCAAGGAGCATTCCTTCATAATTTCATATAATCAGTAGTATAACACTTGGGTAGGAAATTATAAATATAACTTAGAAGTAATGCTTTTCCTGCAAGGTATTAGTTCCTCTCTGTACCAGCAGTTCCATCATTCTAAGTAAACCATCATGGGCTGGGAGTATAAATGAGAAAATGCTGAAACATTATTCACCAAATGACAGAAAAAAGATTTGAGATGTATCATATATGAATTGTTTTTTTAATTATATTAATATATACATTTTTTCATACTTTCTCCTGTGGTGGTATTTATGGTAATGACATACTGTTTTATAAGTAGAGTAGTATTATATCATTTCATGTACAATGCATTAGTAACTGCTACTAATGTGAATCAGTCTATAACTTGGTTTGTCTCTTTATTGCTACAAGATCTAATTGCTGAACGTAGATACAGCTTGAGATCAGTTAGAAAACAACCGTTTCTCTGTAGACTGTCAGCTGCTTGTAAATCACTAGTTTCTCCCTAAGGTTAAATGGTTGTTGTACTCACCCTTGCTACTCTTGTGAGATCATTTAAGCACTTCTTCACTGCATCCAGGTCCTGAGAAGTCCTGGAACTGACAATCTCAGCAAACTCTCTCCATGCCTGGCTCACTAGGCGCTTAGGTGTCCTACGCCCACTGGCTGGGAAGAGAACTTCCCTCCTTACCCTGACCTCCTCCAGCAAGACTTCCAGGGTGGCTTCAGAGAATCTGAGGGCTTGTTTGTGACTTATGCTGAATCAGTTTCTTGCTCCACCATTCCAACTGTGAAATCTGGCAGAAAGGAATGCAACCTTGTTTTAAGAGGTGCATTCCTACTTTAAATAGGCTTCTGGCAAAGTATTGGGAAATGTGCCTGCGATTCCAGGAGCTAAAATACCCTGGGCCTGTTTTCTGGGCCAGCGGATAAGTTTTCAACTCACCCTGCTACCCAACTGCCCAAAACCCACCTGGAATTAAAATCGGGGTCCATGTTTCTTTTTTTCCTTTCTATCTGTTACATTCCTGGTGCATTTCTGGAATGCACTACCTGAAAGGATGCTGGAAGCAGATTCAATAGTAACTTGGATATAGACTTGAAAAGGAAAAATTTGCAGGGCAATGAAGAAAGAGCAGACAAGTGGGATTAATTGGATACTCTTTCAAAGAGCCGGCACAGGAAGAATGGGCCAAATAGCCCCCTTTGTACTGTATGATTCTATGATTCCTGTGATGCAAAAATGACTTCAGCTCTGTTGGCATTTCTCTGGCTCACTCCCTCTCATAGCACTTAGCCGCTTCAGTTCCCTCTCCAATCCAGGTCTAAGAGGGAGTCAAAGCAAATTACAATGTTAAAAATAAAAACTGCTCCATCCTGTCACTACTGTATATGGCTGCAATTCAACACCACACACCTACTCATTCCAGATATTCTTTGCTTCTATCTCATCCCATTTTTTTTATGAGCACTAGAAAACTGATAGATTAAAGAATCTCAGGAATTTCTTGCTCATATCTGTATTCTCATTGGGAATCCATAATCACTGGAGAGATGTCTGATGTCAATGGCACATTGAGCAAATAATGGGGTAGCTTTTGTAAATCAGTGCCCTCAACACAAAACTTTCCAGGAATTTGGGCTGGGAGACCAGCGAGTCCTGCATAATTTTCTATCCATTACTATTCTAAATGCATCCTTAGACATAAGGGGTAAAATTTCTGTGGCGGTTCTCTCACTGTGCCACTGTAACTTCGGTAAGAAGATTGGCAGGAACAGCATAAATGTCCATTTTGGTGTTTCTGCAGATCCTCCAGCAGACTTATGGTGGGAGATCGGAAGAATCCCTCTAGAAACTACAGGTGCATAATCATCACTGCATCATATTGTACATGGGCAACTCTTGAGTCAGAATCCTATATCTAACATGCTTTTGGATATACTAGCCTTTAGCAACTCTTTCTCTCTTTATTGTACAAATATATCTATTGTCTTGTATTAATCATATAAATGCAAAAATTATACTAATTATACAATGCATCAACTTGGTTATGAAGAGATTATTTGTTTATTTGTGAAGCTCTCATTTATTTAGAAAACCTCATTGCTGTTTGTCAAATAATGGAGAGACTCAAAAACTGTATATTTGATTCCGTCACACCTACCAGTTTATTTTGGAAACAGTTGAATAATTCATACATTATTAAACTGATTATGTAACATCAACATGCAAGCATAGAAAAAAGGACATAAAAATATCAGATGTTGGTAGGGTTCTTAACGAATACTTTGCATCTGTTTTCACAAAGGAAAGGGGTATTGCAGATACTGCTATCGAGGAGGAGTGTGATATTCTGGATGAAATAAATATAGTGAGAGAGGAAGTATTAAGGGGTTTAGCAGCTTTGAAAGTAGATAAGTCCCCAGACCCGGATGAAATGCATCCCAGGCTGTTGAGCAAAGTAAAGGAGGAAATAGCAGAGGCCTTGACCATCATTTTCCAGTCCTCTTTGGATCTGGGCATGGTGCCAGAGGATTCGAGGACTGTTAATGTAATACCCTTGTTTAAGAAGGGAAAAAGGGATAGGCCAAATAATTACAGGCCTGTCAGCCTAACCTCAGTGGTGGGAAAATTATTGGAAAAAATCCTGAAAGACAGGATCAATCTGCATTTGGAAAGGCAAGGATTAATTAGGGACAGCCAGCACGGATTTGTTAAGGGAAGATAGTGTTTGACTAGCCTGATTGAGGAGGTAACTAAGAGGATCGATGAGGGTAGTGCATATGATGTAGTATATATGGACTTTAGCAAGGCTTTTGATAAGGTCCCACATGGTAGACTGGTCATGAAGGTTAAAGCCCATGGGATACAGGGCAAAGTGGCAAGTTGGATCCAAAATTAGCATGGAGGTAGGAAGCAAAGGGTAATGATTGATGGATGTTTTTCTGACTGGAAGGATGTTTCCAGTGGGGTTCCGCAGGGCTCAGTATTGGGTCCCTTGCTTTTTGTGGTATATATCAACAATTTAGTTTTGAATATAGGGAGTATGATTAAGAAGTTTGCAGACAACATTAAAATTGGCTCTGTGGTTGATAATGAAGAGGAAAGTCATGGGCTGCAGGGGGATATCAATCTACTGGTCAGGTGGGCAGAGCAGTGGCAAATGGAATTTAATTCAAGAAGTGTGAGGTGATGCACTTTGGGAGGGCTAATCAGGAAAAGGTATACACATTAAGCGGTAGGCCACTTAATAGTGTAGATGAACAAAGGGACCTTGAAGTGCTTGTCCACAGATCCCTGAAAGTAGTAGGCCAAGTGGATAAGGTGGTTAAGAAGGCATGCGGAATGCTTGCCTTTATTGGCCGAGGCATAGAATATAAGAGTAGGGAGGTTATGTTTAAATTGTATAATACTTTGGTTGGGCCACAGCTAGAGTATTGCGTGCAGTTCTGGTCGCCGTGTTATAGGAAGGACGTGATTGCACTCGAGAGAGTGCAGAGGAGATTTACTAGGATGCTGCCTGGAATGGAGAATCTTAGCTATGAGGACAGATTGGATAGGCTGGATTTGTTCTCATTGGAACAGAGGAGGTTGAGAGGAACCTCATCGAGGTGTACAAAATATTGAAGGGCCTGGACATAGTGGATAGTAAGGGTCTATTTCCATTGGTGGAGGGGGTCTATTATGAGGGGACATAGTTTTAAGATGGTTGGTGGAAGGTTTAGAGGGGATTTGGGGGCAGGGGTTGCTTTATTTGGGGGCAGAGGGTTGTGGGGAATCCTGAACTCGCTGCCTGGAAGAGTGGTGGATGCAGAAACCCTCACCACTTTTAAGAGATGGTTGGATGGGCACTTAAAGTGCAGTAACCTGCAGAGTTACGGACCTAGAGCTGGTAATTGGGATTAGACTGGATGACCTTTTGTTGGAAGGCGCAGATATAATGGTAAGTACTGCAGGGAATAGAATACAGCCAGGGTGATCTCCTGGACTAATGTCGATCGCCTGGATGGGTCGGAGAGAAATTTTTCCACATTTTTTCTCCTTAAATTCGCCTGGGTTTTTATCTGTTTTTTGCCTCTCCCAGGCGATCACATGGCTCCGGTTGGGGTGGATTGTAGAATGTTTCATTATAAGGGATGTCGCAGTTGTGTGAGGTGGACTGGTTGCGCTGGGTGCTCTTTGCCTTTCCGTCATTGTTCATAGGTTTATATGTAACCTTTAGGATTGCTGACCAAGGGCCGTACAGCTCTTTGTCGGCCGGCGTGGACACAATCGGCCAAAATTGGCTCCTTCTGCGCTATAAATTTCTATGTTTCTATGGTCTATTAGCCTGTCCAATCAGACATGGTGTAGCCTGCATGCACCATTAATCCCCCCTCCCACCCCGAGTCATGCACTTTCTTTGGTGAGGCAAAGGAAAGAGAAAAAACACAAGGTCAATTTAAGATAAGTCTCTGGGAAGTTTATCTCGAACCCTCGAAGACAATCAAGCAAGCTGCAAGTGATTGATATAACCAGCCATAGCTAACCACAACTACGTTCTATAACCCGAGATGTCTTTCATACACACAAACTTGGCAGTTCCCTTTTTGAATGCCCATAGTGAATCCATACTCATGACATGTTCTGGCACTCTATTCTGACTCTCTGTGAAGTATCATAGAAGTTCTGACATGATGAATCCTGCATCAGTATAGTTTTAAGCAATCATGACCTTTAATTTAATCATTTAATCCCTTTTCATTTAGTAATATCTCTATGGCCCATTTTCACTCTTTTCTTTTCATTTTTAAAGTTATTTTTCTATCAGTAATAATAAATACAATAGAAAAATAAATAAAGCAATATTTAACATAAATGTCATATTTTGAATAATATCAATTTGACTGGCAAAGTTAAAAATCATATTGCAGACTCCACTAGAGGCAACAGTCATTATATAAATTAAAGTATTAAGAACTATTTAATCTTGATGCAGTCAGAATTTGTGAAGGGGCAGAGAATGATTTGCAATAAATTAACAAAAGTGTATCATTTATTGCTAATCTTGCATTGAAATCCGATGATTCTTGGCATGAGATGTATTACAAGTGAGAAAACACCTAGCTGTTTTACACGAATGGACAATAGTCTTCAGTACTTTATGTTGAAGGTGCCCACTATCGCCTGTACAAAGTAAGTGAGAAACATAAACAAAATTTAAATACAAGGGCAAAATAATAATGGCAATTGTCAGGAATGAACTGAAAACATAAAAAACAAGATTTTCCAAAGGCAAAATCCCAAAAACTAAAGGGTAAATTCACTTGCGCCACATGTTCTCAGTGGGGAGCCATGCACAAAGATAATACAGGTCAGAGATAGAGATGCAACACTGTAATAGTGATTCTCCCACACACACACACACGCTTCCAGTGCGGCTCCCAACCAGAACTGTGGGATTGGTGAATTTAACCTTCTAGCTATATATTTATTAAAGATTTTGCATATAGCATTAACTTACTATCCACAAAAGTTATTTCCTATTGTCATGTGATACTTTTCATCTTAACATTTACAATATCAATTCCCTATGTAAATATTTAAAATGGGAGTTCCTTTATAAACATGTATAATATGAAAATATTTCATCATTACAGTTTGTTAATGAACTGATCAAAACACTCACAATACTTTTTTTAAAAATTGCATTTTTTTCTATATTACTAATATCTCAAATAAGGCCTTAATTCAAAAAAAGTTGCATCTTTCACAACAATGTGATTGCATATATCCATGTTCACTTCAAGGTCTATCAAAAGCCTATGCTTGAACTTGATGTTTTTGCTCAAAGCAATGATCTGTCAGCTGAAGGCATACCCTGTAGTCAGAGCATGTACTAGTGCAGTTCCCCATGAATATCAATAGAATTTAGCTAGCCAAATGATAGAATACAAAAGCAAAATACTGCAGATACTGGAAATCTGAAATAAAAACAGAAAATGCTGGTAATACTCAGCAGGTCAGGCACCATTTGTGGAAAACAGAGCTAGCATTTCAGGTCGATGACCTTTCGTCAGATAGAATATTTCTCTTTCAGTCTTTAAAAGAAAAGCTATTTTACTGTTTTATAATGACATAAAGAAAAGCTAGTGGATAAATGCTAAAAGCTTTATTCAGGAAAATGTAAATTGATTTTTTTATTAACTAATCTCTATATGTGTATGTGTGTGTAAGCAAGAGAGGGACACAGAATCATGGACTGTACTTATTAGATACCTATTACTGCTTATGTTGCATTTCAATTCTGAATACCTGTACTCTAAAACTTCAGTAAATGTATTAAGCTGAGAGAATAACAATGGGGGTGAAATTGGTCTTCACCAGTAGCACCAAATGGGCTAATAGTGTTTCAGCAGCCTGTTTTACATCATGCCCAATTTTATTTTCTATTGATTTCCATTTCACCCATCTTTTATTTGCCAATCAAATGTAAATGAGACCGGCCTCAAAATGGCACCATCTGCCGCCCGCCTGATACCCACACAAAGTAAAAGTCAAGTCCCGGCATATCATCCAACTTACCATGAGTCACGTTAGGGGAGATCCGCTAGTCTCATTAATATTTTACAACAGGTTGTTTTAATTACATTAGAGGCCCTTTTGGCTTGGCCTTAACTGGCCTCCTGAAAGCCAGAAATGTTGTTGATTGAATATATCAATTTATGTTTTGTTAGAAGGAGTTCTGGTTCATGACCTCTGCTGATGAATAGTCATTTCTAAGCATTACAACTCTTTCACCAAAACAAATTCTACATCATCGCATTCTATCAAAATAATTATCAGAGATATAACTACCATGACAGTTTTTCACCCATCTCATGTTATATTCTTAAAATTAAATGACATATAAATTAACAAAAATGACAAGCTTAACCATAAACTTGGCTCCAATTTCCCCCTTTGTTCCACAAACACCACCAGGATAAATCACGTCTGTCCTCTAAGCAAATAGGTACCCTCCCCAGGATAGCTGATGAGCCATGTTCAGAGGGCCAATGTAGTATGTGCAGGGATCCATCTCTGATGTAAAAGACTACTGTTATCAGAGGCTATATTTTGGCCCAGACTCTAATGCATGTACATTCTTCATGTTATCAAGACAGCCCTATTGCATGTGCAGGAGGAGTCCATCGCCAATGAGCAATCTCCCAACTTCATTCATTTCAGCAGTATTAAGCCCTGGAAATGGGGAGATAAGAGAGGGGGAGATGATGTAGGTAGGGGAAGAGAGACATACTTTGACGAGGGAAAGATCAGACACCATCTTGAAGAAGGGCAGGATGCAGTCCGCTTGGGGAGCTGATGGAGGTAGAGAGAGACCTGATGAGGAGGGGGAGAAAGACATCTTGTTAAGCAACGCCTCGATTTCAAAATTCTCATCTTTGTTTTCAAATCCCTCCATGGCCTCACCCCTTCCTATCTCTGTAATCTCCTCTAGCCCCACAACCCCCTGAGATGTCTGTGCTCATCTAATTCTGCCCTCTTGAGCATCCCTGATTATAATCGCTCAGCCATTGGTGGCCGTGCCTTCTGTTGCCTCGGCCCGAAGCTCTGGAACTCCCTGCCTAAACCTCTCTGCCTCTCTTTTCTCCTTCAAGACGCTCCTTAAAACCTATCTCTTTGACCAAGCTTTTGGCCACCTGCGCTAATTTTTCCTTATGCGACTTGGTATCAATTTTTTTTGTCTCATAATACTCCTGTAAAGCGCATAGGGACGTTTCACCAAAAGGCACTATATAAATAAAAGTTGATTCTTTTGTAATGTGGAGTGGGTGGTGGTGGGGGGGGGGGGTGGGAAATCTCTGGCTTGTTTGCGATCAGCCTTACTGGGCCCACCTTACAAAACACATCGTCTGTATATCACCGCCAGAAATGCCACCAGAAGATTAAAAATATGTATTTTTTTAAACAAGAAACATTATTTGCAGGTTTTCCATGAACAACAGCAACTTGCATTTATATGGCGCCTTCAACAGTCATTGCCTCGAAGCTGAGTGACTGCAGCTTTAAGCAATGCGACGCAAGTCAGTGCCTGCCCTTTTGCAAGCCTTGACGTCTGATGTGTGAAGCTTGGGGCTGTTGCTGAGTCCGAGTTCCTGGAGCGCGCATGCGCGTCAGTCGGCGGTTGGAGCACCGCGCGCGCCCGAACACGCGGCCCTCGTGTCTTCCACAGAACGCGCGCGAGGGAGGAAGGGGGGGGGGGGCGCGCGTGGGAGAGGGGGAGCGAGCGCGAGAGCAACTGCCAAGGAGCGCGAGCTGGAGCTGGCTCTGCAACACATTCCCAGGAACACAGAGAGAGGGAGAGAGGAAGAAAGCTCAGGCCCGCTGCACAGCCGCAAGCCTCTCTCTCAATGAATTATCTGAGGCCAGGACCTGGAACGGACAAAAACACTGCAGAAATCACAACCTTTCGCTCTTGTCGTGCAGTGCGCCGTGCTTGAGGTAAATGGAAGTGGTTGAAAGCTTGCAACCCCCCGGCCACCCTCCCCAAAAAAAGGAGGACGAGAGAGGGAAGCAAAGCTTTTTTGCGAGGCGCGCTGCTGTATTTGCCGGGGCTCGGTCGCTGTCCGTGGTGCTGAGCGTGTTTCAAACGGCTCGGGGCTGGCTGCGGTTCGAAGCCACCGCTCTCTGTGTGTGTGTGCAAAGAACCAGCCCCAAGTGCCTCCTTGTTACTGCACTCGGAGAGAGCACCCGAAGGCAAACGACGGGCTGCATCCGCAACCTTTACTGGAAAATCCTGTCCCGAGGACCAGTGTGGGCACTGGGCGGCACGCACTGAGGCAGTGTGAACGGCAGCACTCGCAGCATTGCAAAAAGGCACAACGACAACACGGGGCACCGTGCATGGACACTTAACAGGGCGAGTTGGACGGATATTTTGCTTCTGTTACCGTGCATGTTTGTACGGCTCTGATGGCGAATCCCCTCGCGTTTTCCATCCCTGCCAGCAAGCAGTGCCACTCTCACGGGCATTCTGGCATGAAGCGGGGCAAAGATCGTCTGCTTTCGCGCGCTGGTATAATCTTCTCAATCCGCGGTCATAAAATCAGAAATGATTTGGGATCGAAGTTTATCTAAAGTGGTGTGTCTCCCCGCCCTTGTGTTGGTACGCACACATTGCCCCGCGCGGTGTCTGGATTTGACATCTGCTGCTACATCATTTATTTTCTGGCGCCTCACTTAATGATTTTTAAAAACATTTCTCCTCCTCCACCCCCTTTAGTGAAAATTCAGGAATCCGAGAGCAGCTGGGGCAGATCCTGCTATGGCGCAAGGAAATAATTATGGACAGAACGCCAGTAACAACGGTACGGCGGACGAATCGCCCAACATGCTGGTGTACAGGAAGGTAGGCAAGTGTGTGTGACTTGTGGCGGAAGATGCAACGCCTTCCTTAAAGCTGCGACGTCCAGCGCAGTTGCTTGGGTCCGAGGATGTGTCTTGTTTCTGACACTGCCTATCATTTAGATTGTAGCTGGGAGACAAGGGGTGGGAATGCAGCCGAGGGCAATGAGATTCCTGCCTGCATTCCCAGCATGTGCCGGTGCTTCATGGATCAGTTTAAGCTGCATGCCAATTATTGTCATTCTGGACAGCTGCAGAGAACCTTTTTTTTTAAAAAAAGAGGCTATTTATAGGTACGCCGCTGTGTGTGCAGAGGTTTGTGAGCGTGGATCGGTGGCTGCAGCCCTGGGGTCAAAAATGGACCACTTTCTGGTGACATTATTGGAGTGACAGGTGGCCACTCTGCAAAGCCAGTCTGAGTCAGATCTGAGCTGGCATGGCATACCTGTCCCAACCTCGCCATATGCCCAAAAGTAGTGGCCGATTTCATGTGTGCTGCTGAAATAAACGGTGAGCTTGGACAAGTGTTGCTTTAATCGAGAATTGAACTGATGGAAGCTTGTGATAAAGGAATTGCTTTTTTTGTGCTGGTGAATTACATAGTCTGATGTACAGTTACATTTTTGGAGCAAGGTTATGCACAACTGCCGTTTCTGCCACAGGCTTACTGTTAGGATGAATAGAAACATCTCCTCTATCATTGGCAAGATACTCTGCCTAGGTGTTTTAAAGTAGAAAAGGGACTTATATTCCCCACTGCGCATTTTTATTTGATTAACTTACATTTCTGAGCTTTAGATTTTAAGTACCAACTGAGGGAAATCATTTGTAGATGACTTAAATGAACTGAAATGTAATTTTAACAACTTACATTTACATAGACAAATGCCCCAGAGCTACGGGGAAGAGTTGGATGCTAGGAAATGAAGGAATTGGGGAAGGAAGGACTAAAGAGCAATATTTTTTAGAAAGCTTTTAAATACAGGGAGAGATGTAGCAAAGTGAAGTAAGTTTTGGAAAAGAATTTTAGAAGGCAGTGGCTGAAAGATCAGCCTCCCAGGGAGAAGCATAGAACAAGTAGTTTCCCAACATGTCAAATATTATGCTTCATTACTGTAATTGTGCTTCTGTTGTCTTAAAACTTATCAATAATTAGGCTTAAGCCCCAATTTTGCGGGGCCCATTTTGCCGTGTGTTGAGTGCAGACAGTCTTGAGAATCAACTACCTGTCCTGGTGGAGTGGCAGTCTTCCCAAGGCCAAAGTGCTCACCGGTTAATTGACCAGAAATTATGCAGAATTGAGCTGCAAATCATAAGTAAATCATAGGAAAAATGTCAGTGCCGCTTTAGAAAGAAAACACTCACTAGTGAACACAGCTGTTATGTGGCTTTTTGCATTTCTTTATAAAATGAGTTGCACTCATTTATTGATGTGTAGTTTGCATTCATCTGTAAAGGCAATAGAAACAGAAATATTTGTATCTCAAAAGAGCACTGTACTGCATAATTTGCCAAGTGCTTCTGTTTTAACATGTGACTGTACTAATGATTCTCTAGTGACGAATACAGAGTGACATTCCACTAAACAGAAACCAGGTTTCCACATATCAATCACTAAAATAAAACCCAATATCCCTGCTTGCAATACCAGGTGACTCATTTGTAGCTATGCTGCCTGTCGATGACTGGCATGAAACCTGTGTTGATAAAAACAGAGAACATTAAGAGGGATATTTTCTTTTGATAAGTCATTAATAACACTTTCTTTGTAGAATTTCATGACTGTCAACCAAAAAGGTGCGTTCCTGCAATTTTCCTGCCAATGGTTTTGAGAAGCCTAATATCATTAGCAATAACACTAGAAAAGAGGCAAATCACAATGCATGTGTAATACTGCTTTTACACTTCTCAAGCAGTTGAAAAGCTGCTTAACTGGTGTAAATGACTAACGTTTTGCTAATCCAGCTGTGACGTGCATAAAACTACACTGTTTACAATTGGATAAAATATTTGGAAAGCCCACTTTCCTGCCAGGACCATGGAGGTCCCAGCAGATGGCATCATGGAGATGCTGTAGTCATACTGAGGATCAAATGAATGAATTTTCGTGACTGACAAATAACCTTCATGACTCACAAATAACCTTATTTCATAGTGAAATGGTCATATATGGGAATGTATCTGTGTTTGTTGTTGGAGCTTTTTATAATACATCTTTAAATATTTATGTTTATAATTCTCGAATTACAATTTCAAATATGCATACAGTGAAAGGTGTTAATAATACATTAGAATTGAAACTGATAATTCATCAGTAGTTTCCTGTAGATCTGTGTGTAGTGTAGCTATTGGTATTCAGGTAAACCATGTGATATTTTCAATTTAACAACATTTACTAAATGATGTAATCAAATGAAAGTATACATAATTGAAACAATGTAAGTCAATGAGAATTTCAAGTAGGACACTAATGTTTATTTTTTAATACTGTACAATACTTCCCATATTATAAGTAGTGTAAAGTATCCGGTGCACTTTCCTGTTAGCACTGATTTAACACAGCTCATCCTCTCTTCTTCTGAAGGTATTGACACATGCTCATTTCTAAGAGCACTCAAATTGAGAAATGATGAATTAACTTTGAAATGTTTTTTGGGGACATCCAGTGAGAGAGTTGTAGGAGAACTTTCCTAAGGATTGTTTTAAATGTGTCCTCAAAAGGGAGCTTGTAGTCAAATTGAATGCTAGGAGGAGAACGGGCAAATGCTAATTAAACCACAAAGGCTTAAATAAACAAAACATTCCTTAACAGGGATAGAAAACAAACCATTAAAACAGAGGCCCAAAGATGGCATGTTAAAAGGGGCATAAAGATGTCTTACCTTATCCTACCTGTATGCAACCAATTGTTAGCAAAGACCCGAGATGGTAGGCAGTAAATAAGTGACTGGTATGTCTAGGTGCCAGTGCTTCATTCATTTGGAGGTCATCAAGCATACCAACAAGGCTGTGTGAGATGATTGACAACAGAAAGGCTGAATTATCCAATACATGTCTCATTCAGGTTATTCAATAGAATTGAGTCGGTTTCTTTGGAAATGAATGATATACAGGATAGTATTTTTGACACTAAAGTTCAGTCTTCAGTGCTCCGTCTTCAATCCTTAGTTCTTAGTTTAGCTCTAGTTCTTTTAGTAGTTCTTATAGTAGACTTTGTAGCAGAAGTCACAGGAGACTTTGTCTAGTATATGTAGAAGGGTGTCTGTAAAGTCAAAAAGTGCATCTCCATTACAGAGAGAGAAAGGTTACAGAAGTTAAAGTTGTACAGTTATACCAGCCAGTTAGAGGCAGATATAAGTGTGTTACTTAGATGTACAAGTTTCCTTGAGGGAGGAGAGGTTTAAATCACCTAGTCCAGATACAGCTACCAGCAGGGAAGGTGAATTTACTTGGGTGAAACCGATTCCACCTCTACTAATGGAGGTTAATCACTCTGACATCTCAGAAGAAGATGAGGTAATCAGCTCTCCCACATCAGCTCATAAGGCTGAGATCAAATAAGTTCAAGAAACATAGCTAACTACAAGCAAATAGATTTTAATATACTTGATAGACAATATATAATGTTGTTAACCTGTCTTCTATCTAATGAATCTAATCCTAAATTAATCTGAGCACTTTATAGCAATCTCAGACATTGATCTCAACTGTAAATTTATAGTCAGCAACCAGTTAATGTTGAATAACTGAACTGTGTCGTAACTTCTGTTATTTATTTCATTTATTAACCCTATCTACTAGCTATTTGCAAATTCAGTGGTTAAGTTCTGCTAACTTTGATTCTAAGATTAATAAACAATTGTTAGTTCATCATTTTGTTGTCTGATTTAATGTTGATAGTTGCAAGAAAGGGTTAATTCATTCACTCAGTAGCTTGTGTAAATCCTGATGGGTGGCTAATAGTGTAAATGCTAATAGAATCTGAATTGATTGATGTAAAACAGTTTGGTGAACCAAACTTGGGCATCATTAAATCCTAGGCATAGACTGAGCGATATAACCACAACGGTTCCTGGGCACGGAGTTATGGTGAAGGAGTTCAGGATGCCCTTGGTGAATATTTTTGTTACGGTATCGAGCTCACTTACAGTTAGGTTGGGACTTCTAGCAAGAGTCAGTTCGGTGCTGCTGGCAGGATTCAGATTGGAGTTACCAGCAGGAGCCAAAGGTGGCTGCATCCTGCAATCCCCTTCAATCTTCCACTAAGCATTTTCAATGATTGCTACTAGCTGTGTAGACTTTGGCCTTCCTTTCAGTGACTAATCCCTGTTCTGAATGAAAGGACACACTTTTCATTTCTATTCTTCAGTCTCAAAACTGTACAACCAGATAATGATTGGCCTTTAAGAAGATTTTCACAATCCTCAATCATTTCTCAACAAGTAAATGTTTCTTCTTTTTCACCATTTCCCTTTCATTAATTTCTGGCTACGAAGCAGACTTCAGAGTAACAGTAATAATGATCAAAAAGGTCTGTTACCACTTTCCACTAGTCTTTATGCGCATCATATTTTTCAGGAAAATTAGCATCCAAATACAATATCAATTATCCACCCCTCCCACAGATATATTCATTTGATTCTTTAGCAATTCCTATCACACCACAGGCTAAATGTCCTCCAGCATTTCCTGTTCGAGAGCTCTCATCAGAGGAAAATATATCCCAACTTCTATAAGTTATGCAGGATTACACATCATGAAGGAAATAATAACTCCACATTGAGGTGACATTAGTAATCTGCTAATGTTCAATTCCATGGATTTTGGTTTTCTCTCAGCCCCTCAATGTGTTGTTGCCTGGTAACACACAGCAGGCTATGCATTACTCTACATATACACCAGAGTCACAATAAATTATCTGCTGAAACAACAACCATTTTTATTTCTTGGAAAACAATTTAAACATTTTTCCCTTAACACTAGATACTTGCACCTTGTAACCTAAAGATGACCTCAGTCAGGCTATGGTTCTGTTCAAGATGTCAATGCTTTAACAACAATGAATTGATTTTTTTATAACATATACTTGGGTGAAATATAGCAGTTCATAAATATCTGTTACAGTTTGGACATACTACATACTGTGTGGTACTCTTGTGTGCAAAGTATATTGACGCTGTAAGCTGTATGTCCATCTGAACAGGGAAGTTGTTAAATGAGATTTGTTCAAACTGTCTTGGTAGAGCAATAGATAAAAGAGAGAGATATATTACTTTCACGATGAAGGAGCGAGTATTTTACTCATGTTCCTGATCAATTAAAGCAGCTATTTAAACTATTGTTGGTTGTGCAGTGTCAAGTCTGGGTCCAAGTATGTGTCCAGACTCACTTCCACCCCATTGTGTCTCACCGTGTATGTATTCAACGAATATCTATATTAACTGCTACACTGTGTAAACTATTATGAGTAAGTCTGTTGCCATCAGGGCAGGGGGATAGGGCTTGTGCACCCCAGTTACACTGCACTCTGTTCTTGGTAGCCTCCCTTTTATCAACTCAGAACAGTGCAGTTAATATCAAATCCTGCTGTTACATTATGCTATGTCTCGCATTGACCACTAGGAGACCTCTTCCCTCAGTGATGCAAGACGATTATCGGTCAAGTACTTTCTCATTAATTTGTCTCACAAACCATGCAGTGCAGCCAGCATACAGTTTAGTCCTTTCATCAATTCCTAGTCAGTAGCTCTGTTCCTGTTTTCTCATCTTCATTTTGTGGTTCAGACATCCTCTGTCAAACTCATTCAGTCTCCTGTTAGAAGCCTTCTAAACATCAAGATTTCATCCAGCATCACTGTGAATTAGTATTGAAGTAAAGATTTTAACAAAACACTTGGCACGAAAGCAAAATTTATATTAAATCAGTTTTTTGCAGTTTTGCTACTTTATTGTAATTGAGGTTTGTTGCATAAAAACTGGGCTCCGAAAATTAAAACTTAGCGAAGTGGACTTTGAACATAAGAAAAAGGAGCAGGAGTAGGCCACACAGCCCCTCAAGCCTGCTCTGTCATTCAGTAAGATCATGGCTGATCTGATCTGACCCGATATAAATTTTCAGGTTTAAAATGTTTAAGCAAGAGCACAGCTGTGAAAGAAAAACTTGCATTTGTGAAGCACCTTTCGCAACCTTAGGACGTCCCAAAACGCTTTACAGCCAATGAAGTACTTTTGAAGTGTAGTCACTGTTGTAATGTAGGAAAGGTGACAGCCAATTTGGGCACAGCAAGCTCCTTCAAACAGCGATGTGATAATGAGCAGATAATCTGTATTTTTTAGTGACGTTGATTGAGGGATAAATATTAGCCAGGACACCAGGGATTACTTCCCTACACTTCTCTGAAATAGTGCCATGGGATCTTTTACGCCCCACTGGTTCTATAACCTGATCAGACTTGTGTTGTCCAACAGGAATCACTGACCAGCTACAGGGGTGGCCACATTTCTTTTTAGCCATAAACACTAATTTTAGTGGAAAATGTCCGACGGAATAAAGGTAAATGTGTGTATATTTACTTAACAAATATCCACCAGCATTCATTGTAAAACTTTGCAGTCTTTCCTTTTCAATAAAATTTGGAATTCTGGAATAAATTTATCAGGCACAGCACATCTTAGTGCAGCTTCTAGGTTTGGTCCAGCAGTTGCAAGTGCTGGTTGGATTTTGTTAGATAAATTGGTAAGAATGTTAACTCCCACAACGAGACATCCCAGACCCACTCCTGCTCTCCATACGCGGTTGGATGCTGCTTGCGCTTTGACATGACATGCCCTGTTGGAGCAGCGTGTTATTGGTTGGGCTTGCCTTCTGCTTGGAGTGGTAATTCTGATTGATCAAGTTGACCACGATGACAGCTCCCTTCTCCATATAATGCTGTTGAAGTCTGGTGTTTTCACCCGTGTTACACATCACCTTAGCAGATAACCAATGAGCAGCAATCAAAGAAGTTAAAGCACACACTATGATGAAAAAAAAAACACTTGCACGCTCTGCTTTGCGTCTTACCATTTTAACAACAAACGCCCAAGTAGGTTAAAGCACATATGCATACACCATGTGAATATGAGTAGGAGATCACATGCCCAAAGCTGGTGTCTATTACTCATTTTTTTGTTTATGAATCAAAAGTGTAATTAGCCATATCAGGATTCCCAATTAGCCACCTTTGTCTAGTGCCCAACCAATTGGACAAACCATTCTACATCATGCTCCTTCTATTCCTGTATTTTCATTCTACTTTCCGGTATATATACAAATCTGATTCCTAGTGGAATTATAGATACAGGCAAGGAATTTCTAAATTTCCACAATCTCTGGGAACTCCAAAGTCAGTGGAGACTACAGAAATTGGCAGATCTCTAATGATCTTGAAGCTAATCTTGGAGACTATCAATGGGCATTTTGTTGTAGTATGGACTCGTCTGCTGTATATCTCATATGGTAGATCAGCAAGGATGCTTAGAAATTCTATATGAGTAGAGGCAAAAATTTCATATCAGTTACCGCGTGTGTATGTACATAAGGTACAGAGTTGTATCTTGATAGCAGGTATAATTGCTTGAAAGTAGCAAAGGTATGTAGATACAGCCAAATAATGGAATGAACTGATTTTTTAATTAATAATCAGACAAATCAATAGCATAATCTGGTTATTACAATAACGTTCTAAACATCAACAAACCTTAATGGTGGTGTACCATTAAACAACTAACAGGAGGAGGAGACTCCAAAAATATCCTCATTCCCAATGATGGCGGAGCCCAGCACGGGAGTGCAAAAGACAAGGCTGAAACGTTTGCAACCATCTTCAGCCAGAAGTGTTGAGTAGATGATCTATATTGGCCTCCTGAGGTCCCCACCATCACAAAAATCAGTCTTCAGCCAATTTGATTCACTCCACGTGATTTCAAGAAAAGGCTGAACACACTGGATACAGCAAAGGCAGTGGGCCATGACAACACCTCAGCTGTCGTGCTGAACACTTGTGCTCGAGAACTAGCCAAGCTGTTCCAGTACAGCTACAACACTGGCATCTATCTGACAATGTGGAAAACTACCTAGTCCTGTCCACAAAAAGAAAGACAAATCCAAACCTGCCAATTACCGCCCCATCAGTTTACCCTCAATCATCAGCAAAGTGATGGCAGGTGAAGTCGACAGTGCTATCAAGCAGCACTTGCTGATCAATAACAACCTGCTCATTGATGTCCAGTGTGGGTTCTGCCAGGACAGCCTTGGTCCAAACATGGACAAAAGAGCTGAATTCCAGAGGTGAGGTGAGAGTGACTGCCCTTGACATCAAGGCAGCATTTGACCTAGTGTGACATCAAGGAGCCCTAGTAAAACTGAAGTCAATATGAATCAGGGGGAAAACTCTCCACTGGCTGGAGTCATACCTAACACAAAGGAGGATGGTTGCGGTGGTTGGAGGTCAATCATCACAGCCCCAGGACATCACTGCAGGAGTTCCTCAGGGGAGTGTCCTAGGCTCAGCCATCTTGACCTGCTTCATCAATGACCTTCCCTCCATCATAAGGTCAGAAATTGGAATGTTCACTGATGACTGCACAGTGTTCAGTACCATTCGCAATCCCTCAGATAATGAAACAGTCCATGCCCACATGCAGCAAGACCTGGCTGACATTCAGACTTGCGTTTGATAAGTGGCAAGTAACATTCAACCACAACAACAACAACTTGTATTTATATAGCGCTTTTAACATAGTGAAACGTCCCAAGGCGCTTCACTGGAGTATTATGAGAGAAAATATTTGACACCAAAATTCGCACCACACAAGTGCCAGGCAATGACTATCTCCAACAAGCGAGAGTCTAACCACTGCCCCTTGACATTCAACGTCATTACCATCGCCAAATCCCCCACCATCAACATCCTGGGGGTCACCATTGACCAGAAATTTAACAGGACTACCCACATAAATACTGTGGCTACAAGAACAGGTCAGAGGCTGGGTATCCTGCGGCTCGTGTCTCACTTCCTGACTCCCCAAAGCCTTTTCACCATCTCCAAGACACAAGTAAGGAGTGTGGTGCAATACTCTCCACTTTCCTGGTCCTTACTACTAGGGGGATCAAGGGGTATGGCGAGAAAGCAGGAATGGGGTACTGAAGTTGAATGTTCAGCCATGAACTCATTGAATGGCCTACTCCTGCACCTATTTTCTATGTTTCTATGTTTCTATGAGTGCAGTTTCAACAACACTCAAGAAGCTCAACACCATCCAGGACATAAGAAAATAAGCACATAAGAAATAGGAGCAGGAGTAGGCTATTTGGCCCCTCGGGTCTGCTCCGCCATTTAATAAGATCATGGCTGATCTGATCATTGACTCAGCTCCACTTATCTGCCCGCTCCCCATAACGCTTTATTCCCTTATCGCTCAATAATCTGTCTATCTCCGTCTTAAATATATTCAATGACCCAGCCTACGCAGCTCTCTGGGGCAGAGAATTCCATAGATTTATGACCCTCTGAGAGAAGAAATTCCTCCTCATCTCAGTTTTAAATGGGTGGTCACTTATTCTGACGGGGAGGGTAAACAGCCAGTTGTCGTGGTGCATAGAGGTACCAACGATATAGGTAAAAAAGGGGATGAGGTCCTACAAGACGAATTTAGCGAGCTAGGAATTAAATTTAAAAAGTAGGACCTCAAAAGTAGTAATCTCAGGATTGCTACCAGTGCCACGTGCTAGTCAGAGTAGGAATCGCAGGATAGCTCAGCTGAATACGTGGCTTGAGGAGTGGTGCAGAAGGGAGGGATTCAAATTCCTGGGACATTGGGACCGGTTCTGGGGGAGGTGGGACCAGTACAAACTGGACGGTCTGCACCTGGGCAGGACCGGAACCAATGTCTTAGGGGGAGTGTTTGCTAGTGCTGTTGGGGAATGGTTAAAGTAATATGGCAGGGGAATGGGAACCTATGCAGGGAGACAGAGGGAAGTAGAATGGGGCCAGAAGCAAAAGATAGAAAGAAGAAAAGTAAAAGTGGAGGGCAGAGAAACCCAAGGCAAAAAGCAAAAAGGGCCACATTACAGCAAAATCCTAAAGGGGCAAAGGGTGTTAAAAAGACAAACCTGAAGGCTCTGCCTCAATGCGAGGAGTATTCGGAATAAGGTGGACGAATTAACTGTGCAGATAGCAGTTAATGGATATGATGTAATTGGCATCACGGAGACATGGCTCCAGGGTGACCAAGGCTGGGAACTCAACATCCAGGGGTATTCAACATTTAGGAAGGATAGACAGAAAGGAAAAGGAGGTGGGGTGGTGTTGCTGGTGAAAGAGGAAATTAATGCAATAGTAAGGAAGGACATTAGCTTGGATGATGTGGAATCTGTATGGGTGGAGCTACGGAGTACCAAAGGGCAGAAAACGCTAGTGGGAGTTGTGTACAGACCACCAAACAGTAGTAATGAGGATGGGGACAGCATCAAACAAGAAATTAGGAATGCGTGCAATAATGGTACAGCAGATCATGGGCGACTTTAATCTACATATTGACTGGGCTAACCAAACTGGTAGCAATGCAGTGGAGGAGGATCTCCTGGAGTGTATTCGGGATGGTTTTCTAGACCAATATGCCGAGGAACCAATTAGAGGGCTGGCCATCCTAGACTGGGTGATGTGCAATGAGAAAGGACTAATTAACAAACTTGTTGTGCGAGGCCCCTTGGGGAAGAGTGACCATAATATGGTAGAATTCTTTATTAAGATGGAGAGTGACACAGTTAATTCAGAGACTAGGGTCTTGAACTTGGGGAAAGGTAACTTCGATGGTATGAGATTTGAATTGGCTAGAATAGACTAGCGAGAGATACTTAAAGGGTTGACAGTGGATAGGCAATGGCAAACATTTAAAGATCACATGGATGAACTTCAACAATTGCACATCCCTGTCTGGAGTAAAAATAAAACGGGGAAGGTGGCTTAACCGTGGCTAACAAGGGAAATTAAGGATAGTGTTAAATCCAAGGAAGAGGCATATAAATTGGCCAGAAAAAGCAGCTAACCTGAGGACTGGGAGAAATTTAGAATTCAGCAGAGGAGGACAAAGGGTTTAATTAGGAAGGGGGAAATAGAGTATGAGAGGAAGCTTGCTGGGAACATAAACACTGACTGCAAAAGCTTCTATAGATATGTGAAGAGAAAAAGATTAGTGAAGACAAACGTAGGTCCCTTGCAGTCAGATTCAGGTGAATTTATAATGGGGAATCAAAGAAATGGCGGACTAGTTAAACAAATACTTCGATTCTGTTTTCACGAAGGAAGACACAAATAACCTTCTGGAAATACTAGGGGACCGAGTGTCTAGTGAGAAGGAGGAACTGAAGAATATCCTTATAAAGCGGGAAATTGTGTTCGGGAAATTGATGGGATTGAAGGCCGATAAATCCCCGGGGCCTGATAGTCTGCATCCCAGAGTACTTAAGGAAGTGGCCCTAGAAATAGTGGATGCATTGGTGATCATTTTCCAACAGTCTATCGACTCTGGATCAGTTCGTATGGACTGGAGGGTAGCTAATGTAACACCACTTTTTAAAAAAGGAGGGAGAGAGAAAACGGGTAATTATAGGCCGGTTAGCCTGACATCAGTAGTGGGGAAAATGTTGGAATCAATTATTAAAGATGAAATAGCAGCGCATTTGGAAAGCAGTGACCGGATCAGTCCAAGTCAGCATGGATTTATGAAAGGGAAATCATGCTTGACAAATCTTCTAGAATTTTTTGAGGATGTAACTAGTAGCGTGGACACGAGAGAACTAGTGGATGTGGTGTATTTGGACTTTCAAAAGGCTCTTGACAAGGTCCCACACAAGAAATTAGTGAGCAAAATTAAAGCACATCATATTGGGGGTAATGTACTGACATGGATAGAGAACTGGTTGGCAGACAGGAAGCAGAGAGTCGGGATAAACGGGTCCTTTTCAGATGGCAGGCAGTGACTAGAGAAGTGCCGCAGGGCTCAGTGCTGGAACCCCAGCTATTTACAATATACATTAATGATTTAGATGAAGGAATTGAGTGTAATATCTCCAAGTTTGCCGATGACACTAAACTGGATGGTGGTGTGAACTGTGAGGAGGATGCTAAAAGGCTGAAGTGTAATTTGGACAGGTTAGGTGAGTGGGCAAATGCATGGCAGATGCAGTATAATGTGGATAAATGTGAGGTTATCCACTTTGGGGGCAAAAACATGAAGGCAGAATATTACCTGAATGGCAGCAGATTAGGAAAGGGGGAGGTGCAGTGAGAACTGGGTGTCATGGTACATCAGTCATTGAAAGTTGGCATACAGTTGCAGCAGGCAGTGAAGAAGGCAAATGGTATATTGGCCTTCATAGCTAGGGGATTTGAGTATAGGAGCAGGGAGGTCTTACTGCAGTTGTACAGGGCCTTGGTTAGGCCACACCTTGAACATTGTGTACAGTTTTGGTCTCCTAATCTGAGGAAGGACATTCTTGCTATTGAGGGAGTGCAGCGAAGGTTCAACCAGTCTGATTCTGGGATGGCAGGACTGACATATAAAGAAAGACTGGATCGACTAGGCTTATATTCACTGGAATTTCAAAGAATGAGAGGGGATCTCATAGAAACATATAAAATTCTGACAGGATTGGACAGGTTCGATGCAGGAAGAATGTTCCCGATGTTGGGGCAGTCCAGAACCAGGGGTCACAGTCTAAGGATAAGGGGTAAGCCATTTAAGACCGAGATGAAGAGAAACTTCTTCACTCAGAGAATTGTGAACCTGTGGAATTCTCTACCACAGAAAGTTGTCCAGGCCAGGTCGTTAGATATATTCAAAAGGGAGTTAGATGTGGCCCTTGTGGCTGAAGAGATCAAAGGGTCTGGAGAGAAAGGGGTACTGAAGTTGAATGATCAGCCATGATCATATTGAATGGTGGTGCAGGCTCGAAGGGCCTCCTGCACCTATTTTCTATGTTTCTATGCTGTCGGCTCTTCCCGCCTTTGACAAACTTTTTGAAACATATGCAACAGGTTGTAATTTGCCCGACTCATTAACTTGTTGGAGCACGCAACCAACTCCATATGACGAAGCATCACAGGCCAATACTAGACGCGTACACGGATCATAATATACCAGCAGCTTGTTAGAGCAAAGCAGATTAGTAGCTTTCTCAAAAGCTCGATCTTGAGATGCACCCCAAACCTAGTTGTCATCTTTTCTTAGCAGCATGTGCAGTGGCTCTAATAAGGTGCTTAATCTAGGTAAGAAATTACCGAAGTAGTTGAGTAGACCAAGGAACGAACGCAGCTCTGTCACATTCTTTGTGCATTTTTGATGCACTTAGTTTTCAAGTCCGTAGGCCTGATACCGTCAGCAACAATTTTCCTCACCAGGAATTCGACTTCCCATGCCATGAAGACGCACTTCGAGCGTTTCAGTCTGAGTTCCACTTTGTTCAGACGATGTCGAACCTCTTCCAGGTTGTTCAAATGTTCGACGGAGTCACGACCTGTGACCAGTATGTCATCTTGGAACACGACGGTTCTGGGGACGGACTTCAGTAGACTCTCCATGTTCCTCTGAAATATGGCTGCAGTCGAGTGAATTCCAAAAGGGCACCTGTTGTTGATAAACAGTCCTTTGAGTGTTGTTGCACGTAAGTTTCTTCGACGTGTCGACCAGCTCGTGTGTCATGTAGGCCGACATCAGATCCAGTTTTGTGAACGACCTCCCTCCCCGGCTAGCATTGCAAAGAGGTCATCAGCCTTCGGTAACGGGTATTGATCCTGTTTCGAAATTGGTTGATCGTAACCTTGTAGTCTCCACAAATCCGAACAGTGCCATCATTTTTCAACACGGGACCAATGAGGCTGGCCCATTCGTTAAATTTGACCGGTGATATGATCCCTTCACGGTGGAGTCTGTCCAGTTCGATTTCGACCTTCTCCCTCATCATGTACGGAACTGCCCGAGCTTTATGATGGACGGATCTTGCATCCGAGTCCATGTGGATCTGTACCTTCGCTCCCGTGAAATTACCGATACCTGGTTCAAACAGCGAGGGGAACTTGCTCAGCACTTGAGCACATGGAGTATCTTCCTCCGACGACAACGCTTTGATCTCGTTCCAGTTCTATTTGATTTTTTCTAACCAGTTCCTACCGAACAGCATTGGACCATTGCCTGGAACCATCCATAATGGTAAATCGTGAACTGCACCATCATACGACACCTTGATTACTGCACTGCCAATCACCATTATGAGTTATTTAGTGTTTGTACGCATCTTGGCATTGACTGGACTCAGCTTAGGCCTCACAGCCTTAGTATCCCACAGCCTGTCGAATGTCCTCTGGCTTATTATTGATTGACTTGTACCCGTGTCCAATTCCATCGATACAGGCACACCATTAAGTTTTAAATTGATCATTATCGGTTGGCTCTTTGTTAGGAACGAATACATTCCATACATTTCCTCCTCTGGTATCTCAGATTGCATATCCGGATCCGCGCTAGACTGGTCATCATCCGCCACGTGGTGTGTCGCAGCACGCTTGCTCAATTATGGACACATGCGCTGGAGTTGCCCCACTCTCGAACAGCCTTTACAGCCTTTAAACCGACACTGATGATGCCGATGATTTCCCCCACAATGCCAACATGGTGATATCGGATTCATTCCCGTTGGCGGACTTTGAGCAGCCACAGGTTTCACGTACGCAGTCGGGTTGGCCCTGCCAGAAGCAGCTTTGCCAAACGACAATACTATCTTGTTTACAGTACTTGCCAAATTCCGATTTTTCAATTATATCTGCTTTAAGCCTTTGCCCGTCGTCATGCATGGTTGGGCAATCGTGATGGACTTGCTCAAATCCAACGTCTCCGCCGCCAGTAGCTTATGCAGGATCACCTTGTGGTTGATGCCAATTACAAAGAAATCCCGCAGCATGTCTGCCAATGCAGTTTCTAACTTACACGGTCCAGCTAGACGTCTTAGTTCGGCAACGAATTCCGATACATCCTGGCCCTCAGAACAAATGTGCGAATAGAATCGATATCTTGAGATGATGATGTCTTCATCTGGTTTGAGATGGGCATGTACCAGAGCACACAATGTTTCATAGTCCTTGTCCGTTGGATTTAAGGGCGAGAGGAGATTCCTTATGAGTCCATAGATTTTCGGAGTGCAAACTGTGAGGAGGGCCGCCCTTTCTCCATTTTGTTGGTCACTAAGTACTGGTTCAAGCGGGCTACAAAGTCTGTCCAATCTTCTCCCTCCACGAATCACTCCAGAATTCCAACTGTGCTCATTTTTGCTTGCAAAGGTTCTTGTTACCTCATCGCCAAATTTTGTGTATGCCCTAACTCAATAGACTAAATACTGTAAACTCCAAACAGGTACAAACCTGGCTCTACTTTATTAGGGCCCAAAGTGATTACATTACAAGATGGCTGGCCTTTTATACCTGGGCCACACACACACGTGCGCACAGCCCAATGACCTCCGACAGTAGCGCCACCTAGTGGCTAGTAAAACCAAGCATACATACATGACAGCTACCCTGGCCAATTTGCTTTGTCCAATCAATATGAAGGTTAAAATCGCTCATGATTATTGCCATTTCTCTTTTACATACCATCATTATTTCTTGATTTATACTCTGTCAAACAGTGTCGCTAGTTAGGGGGCCTGTAGACTACGCCAACCAGCAACTTTTTCCCTTCTTATTCCTTATCTCCACGCAAAGTAATTCAACATCTTGATCTTCTAAGCCAATATCGTTTCTCACTAACGCACTGATCTCATCCTTTATTAACCGTGCTACCCCACCTCCTTTTCCTTCTGTCTGTCCTGAATTGTCAAATACCCCTGAATATTTCGTTCCCAATACTGGTCACCTTGCAACAATGTCTCGATAATGGCTATTAGATCATACCCATTTGGATCTATTTGTGTCGTCAACTCATCTATTTTGTTATGAATCCTAAGTGCATTCAGATTAAGAGCTTTTAAATTTGTTTTTTTTCAATTTTTTCCTGCTTTGATCCCACTTTCTGATTCACTTTATGTTTATACATTCAGTCCCTTCCTGACCCGCTTTGGTTTTCATTTCCCCCAGTGCTACTCTACTCTGTTGCCTTCTTATTCTTTGACTTTTTAAATTTTCGCTCACATGAATCTTCCCACCCACTAATTCGTTTAAACCCCTCTCTACAGCCCTAGTTATTTGATTCGCCAGGACCCTAGTCCCAGCACAGTGTAAGTGGAGCCCGTCCGAACGGAACAGCTCCCTCTTACCCAGTACTGGTGTCAGTGTCCCATGAACCAAAACCCATTTCTCCCACCCCAGTGTTACCCTATGCAAATTTGCTCATGGCTCGGGTAGTATTCTAGAGATTATTAGCTTTGTGGTTCTGCTTTTTAATTTGGCCCCTAGCTGCTCATAATCCCTCAGCAGAACTTCTTTATTTGTCCTACCTATGTCGTTGGTACCCACGTGGACCATGACAACTGGATCTTCCCGCTCCCACTCCAAGTTCCTCTCCAGCCCAGAGGAGATGTCCTTAACACTGGCAACGGGTCGGCAAGACTGCCTTCGGGACTCACACTCTCAGCTGCAGAGAACAGTATCTATCCCCCTAATGATACTGTCCCCTACCACTACAATGTTTCTTTTTACTCCCCCCAATTGAATAGCCCCTTGTACTATGGTGCTGTGGTCAGTTTGCTCATCCTCCCTGCAGTCCCTGCTCTCGTCCACACAGGGGGCAAGAGCCTCGAACCTATTGGACGAGGGCAAGTGCTGAGGCTCCTCCATCACTCCATCCTGAGTCCCCATACTTTCCTCACTCATAGTCACACCCTGCTGTTCCTGACCACGGATCGAATTTGAATTAATTAATCTAATTAGTGTGACTAGCTCCTGGATCGTAGCTTCCAAGTAACTCTTCCCCTCCCTGATGTGTCGTAGTGTCCGCAGCTCGGATTCCAGCTCAAGAACGCAGAGCCGAAGTTCCTCGAGCTGCAGACACTTGGTGCAGATGTGGTCGCCGTGAACGTCAATGGCGTCCACTAACTTCCACATATTGCAGCAGTGACACATCGTCTGCCCTGCCATCTCTATTATATTTAATTAATTAGATTTAGTATTTAGTTATTAATCCTGGCCCCTAATTTAAGGCCCTTAATTTAAAGCAAGAAAAGAGAGAAAAACTCACCAACCAATCACTTCCCCACCTTTCTGCGACATCGAATGTAGTCGCCCTGTTTTTCTCTCTGAGCTGCTCCCGCTGCTCCCTGTGGTGGCTGCTGCTGTTCTCTGTTCCCACCCAGGTCGGGTCGGGTCTCCTGCTAGGACAAAGCAGCCCACTTGATCGGCACCCCACCCACCACCTTAAACATTCACTCCCTCCACCACTGGCGTACCGTGATTGCAGTGTGTACCATCTACAAAATGCAACTCAAAAAGAAAGGTAGAAAGTGTTGCATTTATATAGCTCCCTTCATGACCGCCGGACATCTCGAAGTGTTTTACAATGAAGTAGCTTTGGACTGTAGTTACTGTTGTTAGGCCAGCAGGCACATAGGAACAACACCACCACCACCATGTCACACACTATCCTGACTTGGAAGTATATCGGGAAGTATATCGCCGTTCCTTCATCGCCGCTGGGTCAAAATCCTGGAACTCCCTCCCTACGAGCGCTGTGGGAGTACCTTCACCACACAGACTGCAGCTGTTCCAGAAGGCGGCTCACCACCACCTTCTCCAGGGCAATTAGGGACAGGCAATAAATGCTGGCCTTGCCAGCGATGCCCACCTCCCATGAACTAATTAAAAAAAAATAGTGCCTTATAATTTATCCCGTTTTGTTCCACAATAAATCGTTTCAGACTTTTAAAAAAAAAACTCTGGTTGCCACATCAAACCCAACGGTATATTTGGATTTCCAGAAGGCATTTGATAAGGTGCACATACTGCACAAGATAAAAGTTCATGGGGTTGAGGGTAATATATTAGCATGGATAGAGGATTGGCTAACTAACAGAAAACAGAGAGTCGGGATAAATGGGTCATTTTTCGGTTGGTAAACAATAACTAGTGGGATGCTGCAGGGATCGGTGTTGGTGTCTCAACTATTTACAATCTATATTAATGACTTGGATGAAGGGATCAAGTGTAATGTAGCCAAGCGCAGTAGCTCCTTGCCCTCCCAGCGTATCCTGCAGGCTGTAAGCCGGTCCCGATGCTCGCCGCCCCTATCCCTGGCCAAATGGTCTCCCGCACCAGTCGGGGCGGGCCCGCTGTGGATCTCTCTCTTTCCCCCACCCGCCCACCGCCTCCCCCCCCTTCACCGATGCTGCTGTGGATCTCTCTTTCCCCCCCCCCCCACCTTCACCGATGCCGCTGTAGATCCCTTTTCCCTCCTCCCTTCACCGATGCCGCTGTGGAGCTCTCTTTCCCCTTGCCTTCACCGATGCCGCATTCAGCCTCTTCCCCCCGCCCCCCTCCCCCCGTTCACAGATGCCGCGTTAAGCCTAGCCTCCCGGTGTGCGTCTTGCCGCCCCTATCCCAGACCAAATGACCTCCGCACTGGCCGGCCGCTGCTGAGTTTAGTTGAAGGTAGGATCTACTTCAGTTTTTTATTTGTTAATTGAATTATTTACTTCTGTTCTTTATTTTTTATTGCATTCTTATTACTTTTTGTGCTGTGTTTAGTGCTTTGTAAGTCTTGGTGCTTTAGGTGCAGGTCTTCTCCGTTTCCTTCTATTTTTTCTTTGTTAATTCATTGCTTATTACTTTTTGGGCTTTGTTTAGTGCTTTGTAAGTCTTGGTGCAGGTCCTCTCAGCTTCCTTGTATTTTTTATTTGTTATTGAATGCTTATTTTCTTGCTTTGTTTAGTGCTTTGTAAGTCTTGGTGCTTTAGAATGTACCAACCTGCACTGATTTCGTAACTCTCCGCAAGGGTTTTCTCAAGTGGCCACATACGCTGGCCTACGTTAGTTTGGCGCAACCTGGCTTAAATGGCCAAAACGGCTAGTAACGCCCCTTTTTGAAAAAAAAACGAAACAAAAAAAAATCCTAGCTAACTCACTTATACTGGCGCAAATTAAATGTGCAGAATGGGGATTTTTAAGATACTCCAGAAAAATCAAGTTGCTCCAAAAAAAATGGAGCAACTCCTGGGCACATTTGGGCCCAATGAGAAGGCTCGACAAGGTGGATGCAGAGGGGAATCTAAAACTAGGGGGTATAGTCTCAGAATAAGGAGCCGCCCATTTAAAACTGAGATGAGGAGGAATTTCTTCTCAGAGGTTTGTAAATCTGTGGAATTCTGTGCCCCAGAGAGCTGTGGAGGCTGGGTCATTGATTATATTTAAGGCGGAGATAGACAGATTTTTGAGTGATAATAGAATAAAGGGTTATGGGGAATGGGTAGGGAAGTGGAACTGAGTCCATGATCCGATCAGCCATGATCTTATTAAATGGCGGAGCAGGCTCAAGGGGTCAAATGGCTTACTCCTGCTCCTATTTCTTGTGTTACTATGCAAACATATTTAAACTGACATGAATTGTTCTGTGATTATTTCTGAATGACTGTGATGAATATTCCTGATCCTTGAATTAATTTTTTAATCTTTTCAGACATGTAACCATGCTCTTTCTCACTTTAATTTACATAATTACAGGGCATCTGCCTTTCTCCTCGTCTTTGCTTTTATGTATAAAAATATTTCCTTACAATTATTCCCTACCCTCCTAAGTCTAATTCGGGTTTAGTTTACAGATGACAGCAGACTTCCTGTGAGAGCCTAGTAGTCTATATTCCTTTTTTTTCTCTTATTAGTTATCAACGACATTCCTACATATGGCAGATCACCCTTTCTGATGACATGGCCTGTCCATATCAATTATGCATTGGATCAGCATAGATTTGATGCCAGGAGCCGAGACATTGCTTATAACTGTACGCCTGACTAAGCTATTCCCCCTTGCAGGTCATTACAGCTGAGCCTGATCTGTTCTTCACCCAATGTCCACAAAGTAGCCCTTACGAGCATTCTCTCATTGGATGGTAGTCTGGATCAAGATTGGAAGCCATTGGCTGATTTTCTTTTTACCTTCCTTAAGCCAGTGGGGCTGAGTCCAAATGGGACTGAGTCCAAATGAAGTGCCCAAACTGCTGACACCAGCTAACCCAGGGCAGCTTGGCAATTGACCCTGTGACCTTGTGATCAGTATGATTTCATGCCACATTGCACAGTGGCATTGTACACTGGGCCATTGGGAATGTTTGCTGTGATCTTTTTTAATGCTGTTTCTACCTTTCTCTATTTTAAATAAATTATCTTTTGATGATTCAATTCTTAAATACCAACATTTGAATGTATTCAACCGTGAGTGATAATATCATGTACATATTTACTAATGAGTAGTTTGCAAGCATGAATGCAAGTACTGAAAAATGAGCTCACTTCAAACTCCCATTTGGTCACCTTGATTAATGTTTAATCAGACATCTCCCTTAACCCTTAAGGCCCGAAATGAATTGACATACCGCCCATTTATTGCCAAAAAATGCAAGCTTTGTCAAAAAGCAAGTACATACCGCCGACATACCGCTCGGCGGAAGATTCATCGTTGACATACCGCCGAGCGGTATGCACACTGTCCACCATGTAGAACCGCTCGCACACCGCCCAAAAAGTGCAAGTTTCAAGACATACCGCCGACATACCACCAGAACTGCATACCGTTCTGGAAAAGGTGGTTTTACTTGATCTGAAGTGGGCAGGAATGGGTGGTAGTGCTCTGTATCGCCATTTTGAAATCGGGAACAGTTAGCAAAAGCAGCACTTCAGTATTTCTGAGGTGAGCAGTGACTTTACAGTGCGATTTACAGTGGGAAAGGTATTTTTATTGGAACTAAGTACATTATTAAGATAGAAGGCATTTGTTAATATTTTTTTCATTGAAAAATCATTTGAGTTTATCTCAGGATATTTGAGGAGATTGTGGAGATTTAAAAAGAATGGGGCCTGTACTGTCTCGGCCTGTATTGCGGACTACTTGTCAAATGCCGGATCCAGATGGGAGAAGGTTTATTGAGTAGAGTTATCAGGGTAATGGAGGAGGTCGCAGACTGATGAGGAGGAGGAGGAGGCCTTGCCCCCAAGGGATTTTTAGGGAGAAGTGTTCATACTTGGACCTGACCGATCGACAGTGCATTCGAAGCCTGCGCTTCCGAAAAGAGGTGATCAATGAGATTTGCCAGCTCATTAAGGCAGACCTGCAGCTCAGTACCACCAACATTACTGCACTCTCTGTCGAGATGAAGGTGACTGCGGCACTTTCCTTTTATGCATGTGGCTCTTTCAGCTGGTAACCGAAGCACTGTATGCATGCCGGAATTTATAAACTTCCCAATGACCAGGGAGGCTTTGGGATTTGCATGCATAGCCAGCTTCCCCAAGGTGCAGGGTGATGTTGACTGTATCCATATTGCCCGCGAGCACCATTACAGGAGGCGAACGTGTACTGAAACCGTAAGGGATTCCACTCTCTCAACATGCAGCTCGTCTGTGACCATACACAGCGCATAATGGCAATGAATGCCGACTTTCCAGGGAGCATCCGTGTTGCGCACATCTTGCCTGAGCGCACTGTGTTTGACCTGTTGAAGTCTGAGCCACAAGGTAAATGCTGGATACTGGGGGACACAGGATACGGCCTCGCCACCTGGCTCTTGACCCCCTTGCAGAACCCTCAGGCAGAAGCCGAGCATCGGTATAATAAGAGCCATATAGCACACATAATATTATCAAAAATACAATTGGAGTGCTGAAGCAGCGCTTTTGATCCTTGGACCACTTGAGAGGCAGGCTGCAATACCACCCTGAGCAGGTTGCTCAGTTCACAGTGGTGTGCTGCATGTTGCATAATTTAGCAATCATGCGGAGACAGGAATTGCAACAGGGGACTGCGGGACCACCTGAGGAGAGACTGCAGGAGACGGAGGAGGAAGAAGAGGAACATGAGGGGGAGGAGGATGAGGATGAGGAGGAGCTTCCAGATGAACCCATGGCAGCAACCCCCCCAAACAACACAGCAGAGGGCAAGCGGAGCGTATGCCACTGCAAAATTGTTATGTCAGCAGCTCATAAATGAATACTTTGCTTGAATGTGGAGATCTGTATTTTGGGACCCTGATGACTGTTATCCCAAAAGTTTGACACTGTACAAGAGTGCTTAAATTCAATTGAAATGTTTATGTAAAAATATAAAAAATATACAGTTGTAAAACTTTGTAAAACTTATAACGAAAAATTTGAACAACTGTAACAACTGTAACAACTTGAAATAAACTTTTAAAAATTAAACTTCAACTATTTTAAATGAACAATGAACACTTGACTACAACAAACAAAGCACCCTTTACTGACCTCGACCGCATACTCCATCAACTTTTGGACTCACCCCTCCCTTTCTTACTCCTGCCCTTCACTTTTCCATTGCCCGAGCCCGGACCTCCCCTTGGTGGTACCAAGCCGGCGTGCAGCAGTGCAGTCCGAGTGCTGTTGCTGTCTTTGGGGGTGGGAAATGGCAGGCGCAATGAATGGTGCCTCAGGAGAAGCTCGTGATCCGGAAGGCATGGCTTCAGGGCTGGAAGCTGCTGGCAGCTCCCCACCTTCAGGTGCTGTCGACCCGACTACTATGGCACGGGGGGATTCCGTGCCATGTCCCTATCCTGTCAATTGCCACATGGCATAGACGGATTCGGTGGTTCGCTCCATCGCGGTGATCAGACGCGACATACCCTCCGACTGTTGTTCTGATAGCGCCACGATGTTTCCAGCTATCGTAGCCATGGCCTTGAGCAGCTCTCGACCTATGACGATGCTGGCCTGTGACAACCTCCATCGCTGCGGCAAAGGCGCTGCAACGCTGGGGGTGCGCACCGCTTGGTCCCGTAGAATCAGGAGGCATGGGGGAATCCCATGAATATAGAGTCAGTGGTGGAGGATGTTGCAGCTGACCCACATGGAACTGGCGTATCCTCCTCCGTCTCCATCCCCATGTCCACTGGCTCCAGGGCTCCAGGATCAGCTGCTCTTCCTCTTCCTCTTCATCATCTCTGGCAGGGGTGAAGTCGGGAGAGGGCTCGGTGACGCCAGAGGTGGAGGCAGTGGGCCTGTCGTCTGGTCTCTCTGCGGAGGTCTGGTCTGAATCCTCCGAGTCTGGAAGTACAAAATAACATTTAAAAATGCTTGGCACCAGGGGAGGGGTCAGGGTTACATGAGTACATAGTACAGTGACATAGCGCAGTTTTACTTAAATGTCCACCTTACATATCGCAGACAGGCAATATGTATATATATATACACATATGCATTGTGTTACATGCCCCAAGCATTGCAGTACATCACGTGAGCCCAACATTACAGTGCAATAAACTTACATTACATTACATGAGGCCAAGATTACAGTTACAGTTACATTACATGACATTACAGGACCGCAACACAGACTGGGGATTGTTTTGAACTGACCATCCTGTGTGAGTGGGTCAGCTCCAACGGTGGTGATGGCATGGTTGCTATCCCTGACCAGCGACAGGGCATGGATCTCAATCTCCGTCAATGGTTCTTGCATGGGGGTCCTCCCCGGCACCCGCCCCCCCCCCCCCGTAAGCTGCTGATCCGCTGCAATTGCAGATGTGTTCTTCTGCAGAAAGTGAAGTAAATGAAAATAAAAATCTTCAATCCATTTAACATCGCAGACACACAGATTCACACACGAAAACACACACCAAAACACTGCATTGATCCGCTTGTCATTGCCTGAAAGCACCCATACGTCACCGTAACCTTGGGATAAATAACATCATCCGTGTGACACTGAACCTACATTAAATGGTACGTAGCACATGGCACATGGCGGGTGCATAAATAAAATCATTTCTTACTCTTGCTACCCTCACCAGGTCGTTCCACCTCTTACGACACCTTTCCCCAGTGCATACCATTGTAATTGTGGAGGGGACAGCCTCCTCAATCTTGTCCCATATTCTGTTGTACTCCTTTGGGGGGGGCTTTCCACGACCACCCTTCGTTAAGTCGGAGTATCGCTCCGTAATATTCTCTGACAAGACGGGTGCCCTTATCCTCCCGTCCTGCGCTTCGACTTCTTTTTCAGTATTTCCATTATATTTATATTATATGATTTTTGATTCATAAAATATGTATTATTATTATTGATCTTGTACATTATTATTTGTTAATATTATTTGACTCTGGAATCTCTAATAAATATAACTGACCCTTGAAGACTTTGCTGCTCCTTCTCACACTCTCTCCCTTGACTAACTCTCTGCGCATGCGCAGGTGACCCCTGACCCCTGAAATCACGGAGAAAAAGCATCTATGGAGAAAGAAAAACAACAAAAATTTGCGCATGCGCAGTGCATTGCCGCATCATCCATCGACAAGAAAGTCAATCTTAATCGACTATAATAATGCATGCCGCCCGCTGCACACTGCTTGCATACCGGCAAAAGAAAATTCACCAAACTTGCGCTCTTCGGTCTCAGCGGTATTCCGGCGGTTTTAAATGACGCACCGCCGGAATACTGCTGAGAAATGGGCGGACCTTACATCCTGATGAATTTCTGGCCCTTAGACTGCTGATAACTGCTGGGCCAACCATTTAAAAAAATATTTTAACCCTTGCACTGTGTTACTGGAGCACACCCCATTTTAGTAAAAAGCTATTCAGTTGTTCTGAGTATTTTTATTGCTGTAACAATATGCTCACACTACTAAAATAAGCACTTGAAGTGTATAAATAATAGTCAAATGTTTCAAGAGCGTTATTTCAGTTTTCTTTGTCTTCCTTTTCCCATTATGTCCCTTTTATTTTTTTATTATTTTATATTTTGTTTCACGTTTCTTTTCACACCACATTCTAACTTTGAAAATATTTTCTTCCCTTTTAAAATGTTTTTTAAATACTTCACTTATGGACCAGATTCTTTTCATCCATTCTGAAGGCAAGACCTACATTGTTCTGGGCCATTGAAGGGCTTCAAACTGGTTCAATTGTGCAGTTTTTCAACCAGTTCACGGAAGTTGGAAGATCGGCGTGTGATCGACCTGGTCAGCTTTTGACATTAGTGTGTGTTGGCCATAATATGAGCTTTCTTAGAACCCTTGGGGGTGCAAATATATCCTGCTGAGATTGTCATTGGTGCTCTAAGAGTTAAGAAATAATTTTTTTTTAAAAAAGGATGTGCATTTGAGTTACACAATTACCAACTAACGTGGCCATACTCAAAGGTAAAAATCACATTAAGGTTATTCCCAGTGAGCCAGAAGTTAAATGCGTCAGTATGCAATAGTTCATTTTAATTCTTACCTCATTAGATACTATGGGAGAGAAATTCGGTCCCACATCTGTGTGACGTTAATTGAGGTGGAGCGCCTTGAAAAGGTTTGTGCCTCCCGTCCAGAAATTCGTCAGAATCGGTCGAAGAGCTGACTGGGATGCTAAATCAGCCGTTGCACACCAGAGCTGGGAGGACGCTAACAAAAATGCCGGTGCTAAATTTAGCCATTGCGCATGCGCAGAACTCCAATTCAGATCCCGGGAAAAGCCGAGTCTTAAAAGCACGGCATAGTAATGCACCCATTAAAATTTTCAAAATCACTTTTTCTCAAGCTGAACTCTTATTTCTGTCTGCCGCTGCAAAATTGGAGGCTCACTACCGTGCTGTGTGTAAACGTTGCACTGACTGTAACCTCCGAGGGAAGCTCTTTAAGTAGCCACCAGTTAACGGTTTTGCAAGCCTGTACCGACTGTTTTTTCAGACATTGTTCTGGGTGGCCGCTAAATGAGGCAGTCGTGCCTAATTTTATGACCAGTGCGCAAGCAGCAGGAATATGTCATGATCGGAGTGATCGTCAGCAGCCAGGCGCTATTGGTTTGTGCCCCATTTGATTAATTTTCGGTCAGGCATGAAAGGCTGTGCTCCCGGTCGGTAACCTCTTACGCTCCCATTAATGCCGCTAACTGAGGTGTTAGACAACCGCATCTTACTTCTGTTTCTAATCTCAAGATTCCTGGCCTGGTCCCAGTCCCACTCCCAAAAGTGTCATTTAAAACCCAGTCCTGCTCCTAATTATTAAAGCAGCTCACAGTCTGGTTCCACTTGCGTGCATTTACAGTTTGAAGACCTCACTACAGTTGATGTCTTTCACAGATAGTTCGACTCATCAGAAAATGAATTAAATATAAAGTTTTCTTTGGATTAGTACGTGCTTTTGGGTTGTTGCTACTATTTTCCTGAGACAACATTCTCAATCTCTACATAATTTTGTGGCGCAGTTTCCAAAAGCAGCCTCGATCATTGGCTGCAAACTTGTCCAAAAACACTTACGGCTCATAATGAGTATGTGCTTCCTGCCCGCTATATTGGAGGCTTAAGAGGCGGTTTAGAGGTGCGATTGAATTTCTAGACCTATGACATTTTTGTGAATTATTTTTGGCCATCAAGGTGAGAGATATCCATTTTGTGCATCCACTGTCAGCACCAAGCATTCCCAATTCAGGTATACTTGGCCCTAAAATTAATTGACTTATGAGAGCTGAACCCTTATGACAGCCTGGAAAGTCACCTCTGCTGCTGGTAAGGATGCAGAATTAAGTAACAGTCTTAACCCTATTGCTCCTGGGTTCAAAACAGCCTATAATTTGGTATAATTCTAGACCGAATTGGCAGTCTCATAGGGATAGTTAGCGTACAAAATAATGATATCACACTGGTACAATAGAAGACACTCATCTGAGGCTGAAGATGTATTAGTTGGGATTTTTGTCTGCGTCTGGCCAGTACTGATTTATACGTACTTGATGCTGACATTGGGTGGAAAAGCCCAATTCTATATTGTCGCAGTTTGGTGGGTACAACATTCCCCTGCCATGTGCAACACTTTATTTTTTTTAAACATATATGTTAGGAAAAACTTAAAAAGTACTTTGATGAAATGTTGCCATGGAAACTAGTTGAGAAAACATGTTCCAGACACCTGTTTATTCATGAGTGTTTTCTGATGTCAAGAAATGGCACTTCTGACTGATCAAGAGCAGCTTGATGATTTGTAAGGGTTGGTGTAATACAAGAATAAATTCATTTGCAGAAATTCTGTTTCATATTAAGATACAAATAGCTCCATATTATCAGTATCTTCTGACCCCAACCTCCCAGCTCTAATTTCACCGTAACACACAGCGAATGATGGTCCAAAAACTGCTGTCAAAATAACGGCAAGGCTAATAGCACTCGCAGTTATTTATGTGCAAATGCCACAGCAACTTTAGGCGAGGGCAGATGCAGAAATTGAAAATTCACTAACGGAAATGGCATCTTGCTGTCTGGCTTCCCATTCAAATGCATTGAGCGGCATGAAGTTCCTATAATTGCATAGTAGATATGCTGTAAACTCACCACAGAAAGTTAAGTCAAGTTATTTTAAGTCAAATGTTCTTTTAATGATGTGATAAGTGGTAGTTACTAACAGTCAACCTATCTGGCACTGAAAATTAACTATTACAAGTGTGGAGTCTCATTCCTTCAGCTTTTAAATGTTAGGAGATGTAAAGATTAAAAAAAAAAACTTTTTCTTTCTATCTCTTTTGTCTTTTTCTCTTAATCCAATCTTTCTTTTCCTCTCCTTATTTTTCTTTCTGTATCTGATTTGACATAGAATTCACCATTCTAAATTACACTTCCTTCTCAGTCTTTGTGCTGTTAATCTCATTTGATAGCACTCTTGCCTCTGAGTCAGAAGGTTGTTGGTTCAAGTCCCACTCCAGAGACTTGAGCACAAAAATCTAGGTTGACACTGCAGTGCAGTATTGAGGGAGTGCTGCACTGTCGGATTTTTGGACAAGACATTAAACTGAGGCTCCTTCTGCTCTCTCAGGTGACCGTAAAAGATCCTCTGCCACTATTTCAAAGAAGAGCAGGGGAGTTATCCCCGCTGTTCTGGCCAGTATTTATTCCTCAATCAACAAACATAGTTGCTTATTTCATTGCTGTTTCTGGGAGCTTGCTGTGCACAAATATTACCTCTATGACCTCACTGTCACTTGTTGAGCCTGCTTCTCAGCTTAGCCGGCAAGGATGGGCTCAGTGGATTGCTGAGAGGCATGAGCAATGCTTGAGGTGGCCTCTGCCACACTCACAGCAAGTGCATCCATGCTCTGTGGCACCCTCTCTAATGCACCCATAGGCTCACAGTGCATCTGCATGGACTCTGGGTAGGACTCCTGGGCCAACTTACCCTCCGGAGAGCTGGCCCCTGAGCTTCCCCTTGCACTGTGCGTTGCTGCAAGCCACTGGGGACGAGAGCATCAGGATCAGCAAACTCCAGGAACGTGGTGGTCCCGTCCACTGAGCTGGCCTCCCCACTCGCTGGCACTGAGGATAGGTCCTGCTCTGTGGCCACGCTGATTTCGATTTCCTCCTCATCATCCCCTTTGTGTGACAATGGTGGCTGACAGACAGGCTGCGGCTTGTCTGTAAGTGTAAAGCGACACAATAGTGGGTAGCAGTTGGGGAGGGGGCAAGAAGGAGGGCGAATCGTTATTTTGGAGCTACATGTTGTAAGGCATGTGGGCTCAAGGGTGAGAGGTCTCACAGAAAACGGGCGTCTCATTCACAAACCGTCACTGTCGAGCGGGGCCATCACCCTGACTGGTGCGCCGATGAGGGCGGGCACTCGCTCCTCGACAACGGTGAGGTCCTGGAGGTCTGGCTCCCCTCCTCCCGTCAGCTGCCGCTCTCTCCTGCAATGATCAAAACAAGAAGTTGTCAGTGGGTCTGTAGCTACTCGTGTGCCACATGTGTCTGCAGTAAGTGCCTCGCTACTAATGTCGCGAGGTCTGCATCTCTGCATCTCAGCCTGCGTGGTAGCGCACAGTGGATGTGTCAAAGGTGGGATTTGGGGACAAAGAGCTATGAGTAAGTATGAGGCTGAAGGCCTGTGACTGCATATGAAAAATTAAAAGGTGTTGGTAGGTGCCCTCGGGCTGAGTCGGGACCTAGAAGGTGAGAGACGCTTGGATGGGCAGGGCATGTCTGGTGAGGCGATAGAGAGCTTTTAGGGTGCCTCCATCAACAAGGAGCATGGCCTGGTACACATAGAGAAGGGATGGGCAGTATAAAGCCTTTACATTTGTAAGACAGTGGGGCTCACATGTACGCATCTCAAGGTAAAAGGTACTCACTCTGACTACCCTAATGTGGTCGTTGAATTTTTTGTGACATTGTGTCACTGTCCTGGCCACCGTGACGCGGACAGAGATGTGCTGGCCCACTTCCCTACACAGCCTCCTGAAGACCCTTGATGATGGCCTTCGTCCCCCTCCAGGATATAGCACACTGTTGCGCCTCTGAACAGCCTCAAGCAAGGTCCCAAGGGGATACACGGGGATAAATTCATTGTCGCCCAGAAAGCAATTGGTGTCCTTGTCAATTCCCGTTAACGGCCGCCCGAAATGGCTGCTGCGCTAAACAAAGTAAATTGTTGGGGGCAAGGTGGTAAGTGGCACAGCACTTGGGTGCAATGCCGTCCTGGTGTTGCACGAGGGATCCGGGACCAATTTGTAGTCCTCGTGCGGCGTTGCTGCTTCTCCTAGTGTCTCGCAGGCAGCTCTCTAGCTTTGTGCAGGGAGTCAACACTGCAAGACTGGCCCTCTACCCACAGGGGCCAGGAAACCCTCCAGAAAGAACAATGTGGGAGTACATTACCAAAACCGTCTGTTATGTATGTAACTATGTAATACTTGCCACCAGAAGGCGCGACTGTTAGAGTTCTAATGGTCACCTGCACACACGTGCAGGGCCAATATAAAAGGTTGGCTGCCATGTTGTTTAGGCACTCTGGAGTTGTAATAAAGAAAACTAAAGTCACACTAAGATTAACTCACAGTACTCAGCCTCGTGGAGTTCTTCTATACACTACACCGTCACTGCCAGCAGTGTCGCTTCCACCACCAGGCTCCAGTGCCCAAAGAAGCTTTATGACATCAGACCACTGGTCAAGGTAAGTGAATGTATCTTCAAAAGAATTCACCAACCAACTGAAGCACTAGCCTCACACACTGCTCAATGCAGGATCCCCAATCACTCACCTACCAACAATCTGCACCAATGACGAGGCACATCACCCATTCCTAGCATCACCTCACCCTCTTGGAGGAGACGGTGCAGGCCATTCTTGGCAGAAGCATGGCTGAGCCCTTCCTTGGCCAGCGGCGGAGCTGAAAGGATGCAAGATGCGTGTATCCTTGTACATTATCCTCCTTCTGGCATGCACTTCTAGGCTTCCCACCTTCTCATCAGCACAACTCCATCCTTGTGACTTCCTCATTTCACACACCCAAGAAATGATTGCTCCTCTTCTGCTTCCTCCTCTTCTGTGCCTTCCTCTTCTGTAACTTCCTCTTCCCTCTGCAAGCAAATGCTGTTAATGTGAAATTTCTATGAAATGACAGTCTCAAATGCTGTAAATACTCAGTTGATCAGATAGCATGTTGACCTGAGACATGGGCTAGACTTTCCACTTCACATCGCCCATCTATCGCCCATCTATGGCCCATATATCGCCAAAAACGGACCTCTATCGCCCATTTTGAACAAAAAGTGGAAACTGAGCCAGAAAGATCGCCGGTAAAATAAGCCCCCAAATTTCTGCTTATTTTGCTGAACTGATCGCCGATCTGATCGGCCACACAAGGCCCATCCCAACTTTCGGCACATCGCCATCACAAGGCCGGGCTGATGGAAGGCTAAAACATTGCTGTGAAATAGTTGCTTTTCCCGGGCTTTACAGAAGGAAATGGGCACTACGGGCGCCATTTTGAAGATCGGAGGAAGGGGGGAGACAACCAAAAAATTGTGCTTAGATGGTTGTGAGTGATTTATGGGTCCTGTATAGATAGATCTACTCAGATTTTTAATTATATTTAATTTTACTAATAGTAGCCTAGTGGATTAGGCATTTTTTAGTGAAAAGTTCATTTATACCTGGTGAAAATAATTATTTAAAGTGAAGGGGGCCTAGTGTTAGACTGGGGCTGGAATAGATAGAGGAGTTTAATAGATTCACATTCTTTAGTGAAAAGTTCATTTATAGCAATTGAAAATAATTATTGATAGTGATGGGGCCTATGCTTTCTGCGACATTACTCGTAACTGCTCACAAGCTGGTTTCTGAAAGGATCAATCGAAGAGGTGGCAGAGAAATGTGCAGACAGAGACAGAGGAGACGAGTGGACAGCCAACGAAGGTACAAAGAAACGCAATCTTACCTAAACTTGTCTGAAAATGCGTGTCTAAGGAGGCTGCGCTTCCGGAAGGAGGTCATCGATGAGATTTGCCAGCTCATCATGGGGGATCTTCAGTCTTCCAGCACCATCATAGCTGCACTGTCTGTTGAGGTGAAGGTTACTGCAGCCCTAGCCTTCTATGCTTCGGGATCTTTTTAGGCTTCAACTGGCGACATCTGTCATATTGCTCAGCACGCCACACACTGCTGTATTCGGCAGGTGACTGAAGTCCTTTACGCTCGCAGGATGGACTTTATAAGCTTTCCTATGACCAGGGAGGCACAGACCGGGAGGGCTTTGGGTTTCTCCACAATAGCAGACTTCCCCAAGGTGCAGGGAGCAATAGACTGCACGCACATCGCCCTGAAAGTTCCCTTAAAGAACGCGGAGGTGTTTCGTAACAGAAAGGGATTCCACTCCCGAAATGTGCAGCTTGTTGTCGACCTCAATCAAATAATCATGACAGTAAATGCTACATTTCCTGGCAGCATCCATGATGTGCACATCCTACGTGAGAGTGCTATCCCTCAGCCAGAAGGTCACAGTTGGATGCTGGGGGATAAGGGATATGGCCTTGCCAGTTGGCTGATGACCCCACTGCGTAATCCCGTCACTGAAGCAGAGAAACATTACAATGAAAGCCACATAGCGAAATGCAACATCGTCGCAAAGACAATTGGAGTCCTAAAGCAGCGCTTCAGATGCCTGGACCATTCTGGTAGCAGCCTACAGTACCACCCTCACCAGGTCGCTGAGTTTATTGTGGTGTGTTGTATGCTGCATAACCTAGCTATAAGGAGGACAACTAATGCCAGATGGGGCTGCAGGTCCACCTCCAGAAGGAGGGGAGATGGAAGTGCCAGCCAGCAAGGAGGAAGAGGCGGAGGAAGAGGCTTGTGAGGACCTAGGGGAGGGCAATCAGCTAGGCGATGTAGCACTGGTCTCCCCCCCCCCCCCCCCACCCCCGAAGACCAGTACTCAGTGGCAGTTACGCGGCTGCTAAGCTATTGCGTCAGCAGCTCATTTACGAATGCATTTTCATGACCTTTCATTGTGGATAGCCACATTTACATTTACATTTATAGTTAAGCAAAAGTTGCATTTGCGTAGAGTTACGTTTCTGCCTTGCCTGCAGTGGCCTGGCATGTTCATTAATGCTTAAGTTTAGTAAACTTTTGTAACAATAATACAATGCTCAACTAATGCAGAACAAGTGTTAAAATGTTATGCTTAACATAACTGAGAGAAGGCACAACAATTGTTAAACTCAATAAAAAAAATTTATTTAACAAAACAAATTATTCAAAATATTTTATCAACACCCCCCCCCCCCCACCCCAAACAACAATGAAAAAACTAACTTTAAAAAAATTAACAATTAATTTGAAAAACCAACCCCCCTCCCTACCTGCGGCCACGTTTCCCTCCAGGTCCTTTCCCACCCCGTGTTTTAACTCCACTCGCCCGTTTTGGTCTCTGCAGACCGAGACGAAGCTGACGTGCAGCGAGCAACGGCAAGACTTCCTGCCGTGGTGGAAGTGATGAGTGGAAGGCGAAGCCTGAGGCTTGTCTTCCAAGTCAAGAGGAACTGTATCCTCCAAACTCGCTTGAGTGCTAGGGGTCAAACTCTGAGACGACACGACACCTTGGGGTGCAGCGCTGTGTCCAGCCAGCAAGGCATGCCGAAGGGCATTGGTTGCGGCGATCTGCTCTCTGATCCCCTTCAAGGTCTGTCGTGCTAACTCAGTTTGATTGACAGACCAGTTGGAGAAGGTCGTGGAGAACTGGCTCCAGTTCGTGGAGAACTGATTGAACCCCTGGATAAGCTCACGACCTATTGCGACCGTCTCCCTGTACATGGAGATCAAGCACTCTGTCTGCCCATCCAAGGTAGGCGATTGCTCACCTCGCTGACCCGACCTCCGTGGGGTTGGCGTGTGCAATATGTCGTGCCTTGGCGTCACCAGCTGCACACCGCTTGGTCCCGGTGCCTCATCGCTCTCAATTGAGATGATTGCAGATTCATCCCTCCCCACATGAACAGCCTCCTCGTGCTGGAGTTCCAGCTCCTCTTCATCCTCCTGCTCTTCCTTCTCATATGCCATGCGAGGAAATAGATCTGCCTCAAGCTCTTCATCAGGTTCCTCCTGCTCCACCGATGCAGATGGTGACGGACCTGGTGCCAACTGCACCTCTACCAGTGTAACAGGTTTACCTTAAAAACACACATGATGACATTTTTACATAGCTCATTAGAACATAACGATGAACAATACTAAGAGACGTTACATATCAATACTTTTCACTACCCCAGAAAGCTGTAACTGCTCCAATCCCTGCTTCATAAGCCGTGCTTCTTATGCATGCATGAACTGACATGACATCCTTAGTACATCATAAGCACATTACCAGTATATTGCATTTCACATTTTAATTACAGGACATTAGATCAGTTACATGCTTAAGTTTTTAATACTGTTTTTAATACAGTGCGACAAATTACAAATTACTTACGAGACGCATGGCTGCGTTCAGCCAGACCACGGGTAGTGGCCGAATGGCTTTCACGGCCAACCAGCGCGGCCGCACGCTCCTCAATCTCGCTCAAGAGCTGCAGCTGAGCAATGCTGCCCTGTCGGCCTTTGCATGGCATTATTGATAGATATCTTCTGCAAACAAGAAAAGAGCATGGCATGGCATGGCATAAGCTACTGGACTAGGTAGTAGCTTGACGTTACAACAGTTTAAAATGTTTAAAATGTTACATGCTGCTGGTTCACGTAACATAATTTCAGTCAAGGGTTATTTAATACAATATAGAATGTCCAAGTTGAACTAAATGCAGGACATTCATTGCTATAAAAAAAATTTACATGCAAAAGTAAAACATTACATATTAATTTTTAAATTATTATTTGCAATTTACTGTTAACCTGATTTCACTAAAACATTAAAGAATTACATGCAATGCAGGAGATTCATTGCTCTAATAAAAATTTGCCTGCATCAGTAAAATATAAAATGCAACTTACTCTTGCTGCAGCCCCCAAGCTATTCACTGTTCGTATGGTTTAACTAAAACATTCAAGAATTACATGCAATGCAGGAGATTCATTGCTCTAATAAAAATTTGCATGTATCAGTAAAATATAAAATATAAGCAGTAAAACATAAAATATAAAATGCAACTTGCTCTTGCTGCAGCCACCAAGCTATTCCAGTGTTTTCGGCACTGGTCAGATCCCCTCGCCTCATGGGATGCCGAGGACACCACTGCAGCGATCACCGCCCATATTTTCCTATAAACACGGAGTGGGGGCTTTCCGTGTACACCCTGAGTCAAATCGTCCCACCGGGACTTGACCATGTTCACCAGGGCCTCATTAGCCTCGTCACTAAAAGGCTTCGCCCTTTTCCTCTCAGATTCTATTTCCGATATTTTTAATATTATATTTGATAAATTTAAATTCAAATTTAGATTATGTAAATTCTTTTAGTGCTCTGTAAGCACAATTCGATTATCAACTATCCCCTTTACTCATACTGTCTTCCTCCTCTCTCTCTCTCCAGCCCCTCTCTCTGCGTTCTGCCTTCTGAGCATGTGTGATGACCCCTGACCTCTCGATACGCAGTAAAACCAATCGGCCGGAAAAAAAACTCACACATGCGCACAAGGCCGTTGCTAGGGAAACCTTTTGACTTCCTCTTTCGGTGGGCGAACGTGACTTCGTGAAAATGAGATCGCTCATTCCACATCGCCGGCCTAAGGCTGAGTGGAAAATCACAAAAAAAAAATGGGCCATGTACCAGCGATCAGTAAGGATGAGACGTCCTACATCGCTGAAACAAGGCCCATTTTTTGGGGCGATGGCCCCCTAGTGGAAAATCTAGTCATGAACTCCATAGATGTTGCGTGACTTACTGAGTACTCGCAGCATATTCTCTCTTTAGAAAGGTGTTCATTCACCATCCGAGTCCCTACAAGGGTCCAGCAACTCTCCCAAAACACTTAAAAAAAACCTTTCATATATATTACAGCAAGCCACCTCAAAAAAACAAGGCCAAACCCTTCCATTCAAACTTACCTGATTGATGTGTGTGCCCCTTTAAGCTGCAGATATCGCCCCTGTCAGTGTCTGTCAGTGTGCTTGCGTGTCAGGTTAACCTGGTGTGCTATGGACCCAGCGCTGAATTGAGTGCTAGGATTGAAGTTTACGTAGGTGACGTTGCCATTTTTTTTTTTACAGGGCGCCGCCGTTTACCAGCAGCGCAAAGGGACCCACGATAATGGCAGTCGCTGTGGGGACTGCCTCTAGCTGGCCGCCATTTTTTTCAAGAATCTCTGATGCTAACAGGGGGCGATAAGTATATGAATTTCTCGCCCCTAGTCCCTAAAAGGTTTACACAAAGAAGTTTCTCATGGAAAAGACATGTTCCTTACCTCTAAACTAAAGTACCTTCATATAGGACACAGATATGCTACATATCAAAAGATAATAATGAGGCAATCTAGTTCTGCTCAATGAGCAACAGGATTCTAGTAGCCAGCTGAACAATAAACATAGAAACATAGAAAATAGGTGCAGGAGTAGGCCATTCGGTCCTTCGAGCCTGCACCACCATTCAATAAGATCATGGCTGATCATTCACCTCAGTACCTCTTTCCTGCTTTCTCTCCATACCCCTTGATCCCTTTAGCCATAAGGGCCATATCTAACTTCCTCTTGAATATATCCAATGAACTGGCATCAACAACACATTTTCATTTACCGTACTGAAATGAGAAAGGGGATACCTTCAGAAAAGAAAATATCTCTTATGCTACACCAATTACAGCAGCCTTATTTGTTTTAATTGAGAAGGCTAGGTAAAGGGTCAAGGCCCATATTGCAGTAAGCTATCATGCCTGAAAAGAATAGGAGAGAAGGGAGCCAAAATTCAACTCCCCAATAAGGCCCGTTACCGCCCGTTTGCGGCGGCCATGAGGCGGAGTCAAGCGGCCGCCAATTTCTGGTCAAATGGCCGCCGCAAGCTAAATTCAACTCGGTGGGGGGGGGGGTTTCTGGTTGTCCTCACTTCTGCCTCGCTGCTGCCAACCAGTCGTGCGTGTGTCATCAGTGCACGCACCGCTGGGACCCCCCCACCTCCTGCGAAATTTAGTGAGCAAAATCTTACAGAAGCAGAGAGTCGGGATAAATGGGTCCTTTTCGGGTTGGAAATCGGTGGTTAGTGGTGTGCCACAGTGATCGGTGCTGGGACCACAACTGTTTACAATATACGTAGATGACCTGGAAGAGGAGACCGAGTGTAGTGTAACAAAATTTGCAGATGACACAAAGATTAGTGGGAAAGCGGGTTGTGTAGAGGACACACAGAGGCTGCAAAGAGATTTGGATAGGTTAAGCGAATGGGCTAAGGTTTGGCAGATGGAATACAATGTCGGAAAGTGTGAGGTCATCCACCTTGGGGGAAAAAAAACAGTAAAAGGGAATATTATTTGAATGGGGAGAAATTACAACATGCTGAGGTGCAGAGGGACCTGGAGGTCCTTGTGCATGAATCCCAAAAAGTTAGTTTGCAGGTGCAGCAGGTAATCAGGAAGGCGAATGGAATGTTGGCCTTCATTGCGAGAGGGATGGAGTACAAAAGCAGGGAGGTCCTGCTGCAACTGTATAGGGTATTGGTGAGGCCGCACCAGGAGTACTGCATGCAGTTTTGGTCACCTTACTTAAGGAAGGATATACTGGCTTTGGAGGGGCTCCATAGACGATTCACTAGACTGATTCTGGAGATGAAGGGGTTACCTTATGATGATAGATTGAGTTCAGAAGGATAAGGGGTGATCTTATAGAAACATTTAAAATAATGAAAGGGATAGACAAGATAGAGGCAGAGAGGTTGTTTCCACTGGTAGGGGAGACTAGAACTAGGGGGCACAGCCTCAAAATACGGGGGAGCCAATTTAAAACCGAGTTGAGAAGGAATTTCTTCTCCCATAGGGTTGTGAATCTGTGGAATTCTCTGCCCAAGGAAGCAGTTGAGGCTAGCTCATTGAATGTATTCAAGTCACAGATCGATAGATTTTTAACCAATAAGGGAATTAAGGGTTACGGGGAACGGGCGGGTAAGTGGAGCTGAGTCCACGGCCAGATCAGCCATGATCTTGTTGAATGGCAGAGCAGGCTCGAGGGGCTGGATGGCCTACTCCTGTTCCTAATTCTTATGTTCTTATGTTCTTATGTTTTTACTGCCACCAAGCAGTGCCCCCAACAGCTTTTTTTTGTCGGTGTACCTTGTATGCTCTCTCTCTGCCCTGGCTGTGCGGTGACCATTAAAGACGAGGGCCCAATGCTGTGGCCACAATTTTTTTTTTTGCCAGCCGACTTCCATGTCGGCCGGACTATTGTGCTCCCGGGTTCGGCCGGGCCGCCAACAGGCAAACTGGCACCCCCTCTTGGGTGCCAGGCCGCTGGCCCAGCTGAAACACTCCCTGGTGGTCCAGTGTCCGATCGCGACTGATGGCCAATTCTCTCCCCTTTAACGGAGGCGAGATACGTGGTGATGCAGATGCGCAATGACGTCACCATTGCTCCGCTGCTGAGTGACAGCGGCGGAGAATCCATCCCGCCTCCACTTCCGCCCCTCACCACCACTTACCGCCGTACCTCCGCCCTCTTTATGACCGACTTCCTGGCCGATTGGAAAAAAAGACAGCTGAATTTCGTGAAAGAGGGGACCTCTTCTGAAACGGCGGTTAAAAAAATGTTAGCTGCGCCAGCTTTCAGGCGGAATTGAATTTCGTCCCCAAGATGTGGTTTAAAAAAAAAAGTCAATAGATAATAGTTTGATGATAGTAAGATTGGGTTTGAGCAGTTTGTAGATAGCACTGAAATGCTAGGAATGTATAAGTTAGAGTAGGAGACATTGTCTTGATTTCAAAACAATAAGGATGTAGGGAGGAAGAGATGCATATAGGATGGCATATTTGGAGATAAGAGGAATGCAAAAGGATCAATATCCATAATAGTATTGATTAAATAGAGAAAGATAGGAAAGATTATGGTGCAGAGAGGTTAGAGAAAGATCATGTGCCAGACAATAGGCTTTTACCTGTATCTTGTCTAGCGAGTGTGAGCGAGGTGTTAGGAGAACATCCCTACGTGTGAAAACAGTATTCAACTCTTAGATGGATTTAGGCTTTATTGAGAATTCAAAGTTGTTGCAGTGAAAGATGTATTTGGCGAAAAGAGGCAACTGAACTTCTTTAATGCAGTTTCAGCATTAGATGCAGGAGTTCCATTTCTAATCAGAGGAAACGAAGATGATGATAAGATGTTGCTTGGACCAGCAAGAAACCTGGAGAAGCCGGCTTTCAACTAATTGAACAAAATTATGTTATTGCTTTATTGAAGTGCATGGGGCGGGAGATGGTGGTGGTGGGGCCGGGGGGAGGGTAAGATTTCTAAACTGCTGTGAAAACGTTTTTTTGAAATTGGGGAGCATGCAGATCCCAGAATTTTGTGATCTGAAAAAACAGTTCAAATGCTACTATGTTGACCGTTAAAGATAGTTTCTGTTGCAGCAGGTACTAAATCTGCAGCTGCACAACCTTTTCCATTATTATGTTTTTATTCCACTTTAGCTCAGAATCACAGAATTATAAACTGTACTGCACAGAAGAAGACCATTCAGCCCATTGTGCTTATGCCAGCTTTGAAAGAGCTATTCATTTCGTCCCATTCCCAATCCTTATTACATCCCCTTTCTAATTTTTTCCCAAATATTTATCCACTTCCCGTTTAAAAGTTATGATAGACTGTGCTTGTTTTTGGTCGGGCAAAAAAAAAATCTCCTAACTTGTACATTTACTCTTTGGTGAGGCTCTTAAATTTAAGTCCTCTACTTACATAGGGCTCAATTTTCCCCAGTTACCTGTGCCGTTTTTTGGCACGCGATGCTTTTTTTGGCCTAAATTAAAATATCTAAGTTTCCCCAAAGATTGTGTGCCAGCGTAATTCAGTTACGATTTTTTTAGGTTCGTTTTTTTTTCACGTCATAGATGGCGTAACCAGATGTCTGCGCCAGTTTTTCACATTTATGCAAGTTTGGCCAACTTACATTTTTCCGAAGACGGCGTGTATAACCACTCCCAAAAATCCTTCTGGTCACTTAAGAAATACCACGCACATTAAAAAATCGGTGCAGAAAGACGCCAGTGTTTTTATGCAAAGTTTTGGAGGGTGTCAAGAACACATATGCAGTGGGGTACCGCAAGGTTCTGTGCTGGGGCCCCAGCTGTTTACACTGTACATTAATGATTTAGACGAGGGGATTAAATGTAGTATCTCCAAATTTGCGGATGACACTAAGTTGGGTGGCAGTGTGAGCTGCAAGGAGGATGCTATGAGGCTGCAGAGTGACTTGGATAGGTTAGGTGAGTGGGCAAATGCATGGCAGATGGAGTATAATGTGGATAAATGTGAGGTTATCCACTTTGGTGGTAAAAACAGAGAGACAGACTATTATCTGAATGGTGACAGATTAGGAAAAGGGGAGGTGCAAAGAGACCTGGGTGTCATGGTACATCAGTCATTGAAGGTTGGCATGCAGGTACAGCAGGCGGTTAAGAAAGCAAATGGCATGTTGGCCTTCACAGCGAGGGGATTTGAGTACAGGGGCAGGGAGGTGTTGCTACAATTGTACAGGGCCTTGGTGAGGCCACACCTGGAGTATTGTGTACAGTTTTGGTCTCCTAACCTGAGGAAGGACATTCTTGCTATTGAGGGAGTGCAGCGAAGGTTCACCAGACTGATTCCCGGGATGGCGGGACTGACCTATCAAGAAAGACTGGATCAACTGGGCTTGTATTCACTGGAGTTCAGAAGAATGAGAGGGGACCTCATAGAAACGTTTAAAATTCTGACGGGGTTAGACAGGTTAGATGCAGGAAGAATGTTCCCAATGTTGTGGAAGTCCAGAACCAGGAGACACAGTCTAAGGATAAGGGGGAAGCCATTTAGGACCGAGATGAGGAGGAATTTCTTCACCCAGAGAGTGGTGAACCTGTGGAATTCTCTACCACAGAAAGTTGTTGAGGCCAATTCACTAAATATATTCAAAAAGGAGTTAGATGAAGTCCTTACTACTAGGGAAATCAGGGGGTATGGTGAGAAAGCAGGAATGGGGTACTGAAGTTGCATGTTCAGCCATGAACTCATTGAATGGCGGTGCAGGCTCGAAGGGCCGAGTGGCCTACTCCTGCACCTATTTTCTATGTTTCTATGTTTCTATGTTTCTATCATGAAGCTTAATTTTTTCAAACTTAAAATGCAGAAAATGCAATTCTTTAATGTTGCATTTCTTTCAAAGTGCCATGCCAGCACCAAGCGTCTCCAAACCGAGGTCGGAGCGCGGCTGGCAGAATCGGTCCCTCGTCCAGACACGGGCTTGGGGCACAGCTTCAGAAGAAGCCTGGGGGGTGTGGGGGCGGGTGTGGAAGCGGAACTGAAGGGATGAGAAACCTTACACTATGCAGCAGCATCAAAAGAGGCCTGGGGCGGGGGGGGGAGGGGGTGGGAGGGTCAGTGTTTGCCAAGCCCCTGGCGAGGGAGCGATTCTGCCGGCTGACCCTCATGTCCGGAGAGGAGGCATTCAGTTGGTGGTGGGGTGGTACTTTGAAAAAAAATCTAAAATTAAAGAATTGCATTAGACTTCGTTGCCCCAAATGTCCTCATTTGAATGCCTAGCTTCCCATTCCAAGCAAGCCTACTGCGCATGCGCAGACCAGGGTGTGGTCCATACTAGGGCATTGACCTTGGGGAGAGAGAGAACAAAGAAGCTTTAACTCCTTGTCCTGCTGTTTTGAGCTTCTTGCAAAGGTACAGTTTAATCATGCAATACTGACAATGCCATACCTCGTGCAAGCTTTCTGCATGATGGTGCTGCGGAGGAGACAATTGATTTGACGTCATCACATGAGGAACCTCAGAGCATGTAGGCTGATGGGCAGGAGGCCTTACCCACTTTGGGTATATCGAGACAGGCGTTCGTACCTGCACCTAAGTGATGTAGACTGTGTGAGAAAGCTATGTTTCCACAAAGAAGTTGTAACTGAGATCTGTGAGTTAGTAAAAGCAGACCTGCAACCTAGAAGTGTCAGGAGGACTGATTTGTCAGTTGAAGTGAAGGTTACAGCTGCACTTTCATTCTATGCATCTGGATATTCTATGCACCAGGCCACAACTGGGGATATATGCGCCATTTCTCAACATGCAACACACATCTGCATTCGGCAGGTGACTGCTGCACTATATGCCCAGAGGAATGTCGACATAAAGTTCTCCATGACCGTCCAGACAATGTGAGAAAGGGATATAGACTTCTCCAGGATTACTGTTTCCCAAAGGAACAGGGCTGCATTGATTGTATCCACATCACCTTGCGAGCACCTTTGGAGGATTCCGAGATGTACAGGAACAGAAAAGGTTTCCACTCCGTTATTGTGCAGCTCGTGTGTGATGACACACATTGCATCATGTCAGTTGATGCGAGATACCCTGGGAGCACCCATCATGCGTTCATCCGACGCGAGAGCGCTATATCTGCCATGTTTCAGCAGCAGCCAGAAGGGCAGAACTGGCTGCTGGGATACAAAGGGTATGGCTTCGCCACCAGGCTCATGACACCCCTACGCGTAACCCGGACGGAAACTGACCGGGAATACAACATGTCGCCGTTGTGATGCGCAGCATAATACAAAGGACCATTGGCAACTTGAAACAGCGTTTCCGATGCCTGGACCATTCCTGAGGCTACTTGCAATACTCCCCTGAGATTGTCGTTCAGTTCACTTAGCCATCATGAGGCAGCAGCAGCTGGTAGTAGAAGACCCACCTGAGGTGAGAGTGGCTGACGATGCGGACGAAGATGCAGCACGAGGACAAGGACAAGGAAGCCATGCAACTACCTGAACCTGCAGCATGACGGCGGAGGAGAGCGGGCCGTCGTGCCCCTTTAATGATTGCTCGAGTCTTGTGCCAGCAGCTCATCTGTGAAAGCTTTGCTGCCTGAAGGCTCAGCGGCAACTATTCCAAATGGACCTATGTTTAATGTTTGGACCTGTTCCGTAATGTTGTGTTGTGTTAATGGAACAAATAATGGAAATGATTCAGTTATAATTTAAAATATATTTTATTCAAAAGTTTAACAGATACTTGTTTGTAGTTAACTTAACTTTAATAAAAATATTCTTGTATCAAACTTTAAAGTTTTCAGTTAAGATCATTTACAAACTCTAAGATCACTGAAAAACTTTAAGATTACTTACAAACTTTTAAACTTGTAAATTTACATAACTTACAAAAAACTTTTAAGTTGAGAACAGTTACAACAGTAACAACAATAATAATACCAACAACAACAACAGCAGCAAAGAAAGACTGCACCCATCTCTCCTCCACCTTATTCTAAGACCACCCACTGCGCTAGGTCTTGTTGACTCCACCCCTGCCCGCAGGCGGTGGCGCAGCGTTTCGCGGGTTGGTACCAAGCTTATTTTTACGAACATCTCTGGTAATGCGCACTTCTTGATGGGGGAGGGGGTGGGTGCAGGCGGTAATGTCGAAGGTCCGGCTTGGGCCTCTTCACAGGCTGGTCTGAGGATTGGAGTTGAAGTGACAGTTGATTCTGTCAATGGACGCGGGGTCTGGGCGTGTTCCCTTATTGCAGCAGCTAACTCCGACATTCCCTCCCTTGTGTCCTTGACAGTGTCTCAACTACCTGCGACATTCCCTCCCTCATGTTCATTGACGGTGTTTGAACTACCTGAAACATTCCCTCCCTCATGTTCACTGACAGAGCAGCAGCTACCTGCGACATTCCCTCCCTGATGTGCCAGGACAGTGTTCCCATTTCTCGTGAGAGTATTGTTACTTCTCCCAACAGTTCCGATACCTCATCACCCACCCCAGGAGTGATCATGCAAGGTCAATGCTCTCATCACTCATTGCCATCATCTGAACCACATCTGTTAGATCTGCACCTCAGGAGAGCGCTGTCGAGCTCTCCTTCCTCTCCTCACCTTGGGTGTGGCTCACTGTATCCCACTGGGAACCGCAGCCTCGGACAGTGGGGCTCTGGGTGTGCCTTGCTGCATCCCACTGGGACCCGCAGCCTCAGATGGTGGGGCCCTGGGTGTGCCTTGCTGCACCCCACTGTAATCCCCAGCCTCGGACTGTGAGGAACTGTGGAATGTCCCAACGCTCGTACCACTCAGGCAAGGGGCTGGCATCTCAATGGGCGGCATCTGTAGCTCCTCCACAGTGAGTACAATAGTGTGAGCTTCATCCATCACCTCCCTCTCCCCCTCAACCCCATGCTCTTGGTCTGGAAAGTGGGATTGGAAGATGTTCTCCTCTTTAGGCTCGTCCGCATCTGAATCTTCAGCATCGGCTTCAGCCTCATGAGGGTTGGCCTCAAGTTCTGCAAAATATAACAGAACAGAAAAATGGTTAGCCATTTTTTCCTAATGCCTAATTAAGAGGATGGGGCAGGGTGGCATGAGTAGGCTCACACAGCATAGCGCAGCAGGCTCATTTGAAGGACCACGATGAATGATAGCTATGCTTCAGTTGATGCAATGTGCTGACGGAGACATCCCCATGAACGGTAGCATGCTAACCTGCACATTACTTAAAATTTAGCAAAGCCAGACTGTGGAATTTGCAGGACCTAACCTCTCCCTCGAGTGTGGGCCCAGCTTGTGCAGTGGTGGTTGCTTTTCTCCAGGCAGGACCCATCAAAGCAGCAACCTCTTCCAAGGGTGTCAGTGGGTACAGATTTGCCAGGCCTCCTCCTGTTCCAGTTCATTCCCTTTTGTTGTATGCCACCTTCCTCTGCAAAGATGAAAGTATAACTTTTTAGAGAGGGTGTCTTTCTGCTGGGTGGGACATACACAGATGGTCACATTTACAATTGTAATTCCATTGCACTGTCCTTGAGACCTCGGGGTGGTCACCATTGCACAGTAATCTTCTGCAAGTTGGTTCCAGCATTTCTTCATTTCTTTTGGTGAAACTTTTATGTGACCTCTGCTGGTGTCCAGCTCGTGCCATCTGGCCTCAATTACAGTAACTAGTGCTTCCACTTCATCCTGTAAGAAATTCATGGTCCGTGAGCTGCGTTGCATATTGTATTGCAGCTCCTATTTTTCCACTGAGAATTCAAGTTCTCACACACAACTGGTTCTTTAAAAATGGCAGAATGCAGACTGGGAGCTGTACTGGGCATACGCGCCCATAGCAATCATATTAAAAACATCCTTTTTTTTTGCGCATGCGCAGAAGGGGGTCATTGTTTTTTCAGCGCAGACATTAGGCTCCACCTCCTGAAGCTACAGGACAAGCTGCGCGGCGCCAATTTCAAAAAATAGAACGGGGAAACTTGCTAGTTAATTTTTTGGAGTATTCGGGGCCAAAAGAAAACGGGCGTAACTCTTGCAATACGCCAAAAAACGGCATTAGCAAAAATTGAGCCCATTGTCACTAACTATAGGAAATATTTTTCTCTATTTGCCTCATCATAATCCTTCATTATTTTAGAGCTTAATCCTTTTTTTTAATGAAAAGAGCCCCAGTTTCTCCAGTCTCATAACTGAAGTCTCTTATCCCTGGTATTATTTTAGTGAATCTCAATGGTACCCTCTCTATAGCCTTGACATCGTTGCTAAAGTAAGGTGTCAAAAACTGGGCTCTATTCTAATTGGAGCCTAACCAGTAATTTGCAAAGGATTAGAATTACCCCTTTGTTTTTGTACTCTATTTTACCTTTAAATTAGAGTTGGAAATATCAGAGATGGATGTGATCGATTGATTGCATTGACATCATTATTGACAGGTTCATTGCACAATCTATTGTTTACAGCAAATCAGGCACTCAAATCTTGCCCTTGTCACTAGCTGCTTAAAAAATTGTGCAATGCACTTCAACTGCTGTCAATACTCCTTTAATCAGGGTAGATGCCATTAACTAGAAGTGATTGTGTAAGCAAACAGAAACAGTCTTGTTTAACTTGTTACAGGTACAGTGTCGAGAATCCGGAAGCCTCGGGACTTAGGCCGCTCCGGATTCTGTGTATTTCTGGACTGCGGAATATTTTTATGACGTCTCGAATCCGGAAACGCCTGAGCCCAGGTTTGTGTATTTCTGGACTGCGGAACGGCTTTACGACATCCCGAGTCTGGAAACACCTGGGCCAAGGTAGGTAGGTAGGAGAGGGGAGGGGGTTGGTTGAACGGCGGCAGCGGGGGGATTGAGTGGCGGGGGGGATTCGAACGGCGACAGTGGGGCTCGGCCCGAGGCGGGAAGAGGTCGGTGGCGGGTAAGAGGTTAGTGGGGGAGAGTGCGGCAGCGGCCCGAAGCACGTAAGAGGTCGGCGGGAGAGAGGTTGGCGGCAGCCCGTGGCGGGGGAGAGGTCGGCGGGAGAGAGGTTGGCGGCGGCCCGAGGCGGGGGAGAGGTCGGCAGTGGCCTGAGACGGGTCCAGATTCCGGAACATTTTCCGGATTCCGGACAACCCCACCACGGATTGTCCTGGTGTCTGAATTCTGGAGCAGTACGGATTCTGGAACTCCGGATTCTCGACGTTGTACCTGTATTAAGTGCATTATTTTAATTTTTGATGGTGAGACCCCTCTTTTTAAAAAAAAAATGCTCCTTGGTGTCCTTGTACCGTACACAACCTGTAGCATCATTTACTTGGACTTTGCCGGTTTTGGTTCCGAGCCAGTAACAAGAAATTATACAAAAGTGTCTTGGGGTAACTCAGCTCCTGATTTCCTCCATCATTTTCTCTGTGAGGAAACGGCCACCTTCACTATGTAGCTCCATATGACAAATTGATTAAGATCAAGAACTCACTTATGAGAGATTGTGGTGATGAACTGATTTCCTTCCATTCTGTTCTATAACGTGCTGTGGTTTTAGAACACTGCTCCACCTTCATAACTATTAACCAGTGTTGAAAATTATTATTTTAGTTAGATATTTCTACTTTATGACCTTCAGCGACTCTCTCTGGTTTTTGTTTGTGCTGTTGTCCTGTTTTAACTCAGCAATAAAACATCAGCATAGCATTTTATAAATTAGTTACAAATAAACCAATTCACTCCAATACAATTTTTAGCAAAATTATTTTAAAATAATTAAGTGTAACAATTAGTAAAAAATAAATTTATAACATTAAAAACAAATCTTAGAACCATGCTAAAAGCATCCACAGAATCACAACTGGTCAGCAAATAAAGGTCTATCTTTAAGAACCCCTGATTATCAATTAAAAGTAGGACATTAAGCTTGTTAAAAATAAGGTATCAATCATGTCAAACTCTAGTTGTTAGTTGTACATATTTTATAGGTATCGGGGCCGAAATTGCCCCTTTCTGAAAGGCCCGTTAGTGCCTCCAGGAGGTTTGCGCCACGCCCCTGAGGTCATCGGCGTGTGCGCTGACCCCTTATCGCCCCGCGCCGATCCCTATATGCCCCAGGCCCTTAAAGGGGAGGGCCTTGCAGTCGGCACAATAATGGCGGCTGACGATTTGACTGGGCCACCAACAGGCAGCCTGGCACCTCCTCTTGAGTACTGGGCTGCTGGCCTGGCCGAAACTCTCCCTGGCGGCCCAGTGGGCACCAAGGAAATAGCTGCAGAGTGCACAGGGACGTCTGTGTCGCGCTGAGTGACATCGCTGCACTTCCGCCTCTCTCTTGCCCCGCTACCGTCCCGCGGAGGCGCAGAGCACCGCTCCGACAATTTTTCTCAGTTAAAGACCCGAATTCAGAGTCAGTTACCTCTTCTTCCCGCTGTCCGATAAACATTTATTTAATTCAAATTATGCACCCTGAACCAGGCGCGGGGCAATTTCTCCCCATAGTGTTTGAAACATTTGGTCCACATCTTTAGGGTTCTGGTTCTGTTACCTTTTCAGGGAATGTAAATAACCACATACATTGTGAATCATCATAACACATGTATGTCAACACAGATTTATTCCGTAAAGTCCTATAAGAGGCATTTATAAGCGCAGGCAAATAACCTTACTATCTGGCATTTCATGGCATGGTGAGATTATATTAGAAAATAACAACTATAATGCTATTGTGACTATTTTCTTAATAATAAAATCGGTAAATCTTAATGAAAATATTTGTTTATAGAGGATATCGACTAGAAATTACTGCTGGTGATATCAGAAATGACTCACAGGGATGTCACTATGATTTTTAGACAATACAGTAATTATTTTTTAAAGTATCATAATGTGATAGTTATAACAATACCGTGAAATAAATTATATTTTGTCTTTTTGCCCTAGGATACTGATTCTTCACTATCCAAGTGAACCATTAATTATGGTCCTTTAATCCATTATCTTGTTCCACATGATGATTATTATATTGTGGTTCTGATTAGCATGACAGTGAGAGACAATATAATAATCATGGATTTTATCTCCTAGTGTACTGTATATCATAATATCAATTCTCATCTTTTTACTACCTGTAATATTTAACTGGAATGTCAACTGTTGGGTTAATGGCAAGATGTAGCTCCCTGGGGTCATTTAGTGAAAATTGACCTCTGTTGTTGGGCTTACCGTCACCAACCAGTTCTTTACCAAAATATTTTAAATACTTTCCTATTCATTGTCTGTGCACTGTCAGAAGTTAAATGTGCATTTTTCAGTATGTTGTCAGCTGTCAAAAACTTAAATGCTAAACACAGTCAAAAATAATAAATGATTCTGTTGAGTATTTTACAAGCAACTATTCCTCAGTTCATTTAACTATTCCTACCCTTAAACGAGGATTTCTTTATTTTTAATGCTGAATTTAAAATTAAATTATTGTAGTGATTTGACTTTTATTTTTTGAATGTATTTGTATCCCATTAAAAAAGACATAGATTTAATGCAAACAAAATCATTTTATATGCACTTAAGTACTAGAAATTGCAGAAAACGTTTGACTTGGGTTATATTTTTTGTTGATAGCTTCTCAGTCGGATGTACTTCCCAAAATATATTTACTTATAAAATGCTTTATGAAGTTTAATTTCGTTAATTAATAATTGCTGATCCTTTGAAAATATTTACTTGCATATCAACTATTAAGAAGGATTATCAAAAGATTGCTTCACTAACCATTGTACTTGCCTGTTGACACACATTTACATTTGTAATATATGCCAAAATACATCTTTGCGGTGAATGCACTGTAACCGTATATTCTACTCAAATGGATGCCTTGCCTTCTTTTCACGAACACAACCTATATTCGTGGCTGAATACATTTCCTTCTGAATGTCAAAAAGCTTAATTATCAGTCTTTACAATTTTTTTTTTGCTTTATCGAATGGATCTTAAATCAATGCTTCATGTACCTGTTCGACTGATTCAGGTGGACATTAAAGGTGTCATGGCACTAGTTGAAGTAGAGCAGGGAGTTCTGCTGGTGTCCCAGCTGACATTCTTCCCTTTACCAATACTATCAAAAACAAAATGCAGATTAATTGATTGTGGGATCTTGCTATGTACAATGGTTTTCAGACATACTGAGAGAGGTGGTGATGCACTATATAATTGCATACCTTGCTTTTATATGGCACTTTATATCTGTTGGATATTGTAAACAAGGAGCATATGGCATGGACAGATCTTCACATGGAAAGCACATAGTGGATATGAGCTCTTGATTCTCACAAGGTAAGTTCTTGAAGCCAACTACGTTATCAATTGGAACATGGCCATCCATCCCCACGAGCCTGTTCAGCCATTCATTTCGATTGTGGCTGATCTGTACCTCAACTCTATTTACCTACCGTTGCTCTATATCCTTTAATACCCTTACCTAACAAAAATATCTCCATTTAAAAATGTTCAATTAACCTAGCCTCAACAGGTCAGAGAGCATTCCAGATTTCCACTACTCTTTGTGCTTTCTCACATCACCCCTGAATGGCCTAGCACTCATTTCTAGGTTATGCCCCCTTGTTCTGGTCTCCCCCACAAGAGGAAATCATTTCTCTCTATCTACCCTATCAAATCCTTCAATCAACTTAAATTGGACAGTACTATAGGTAGGGAAGGAAAATTGGGGGACCAACCACTTTGCGTTCAAGAGGTCGAATCCAGGGTTGCATTGACACGAGACCTGGAAATAGGCTCCTGTTTTCTCAGACTGTTTGGGGGAGCCAAGATATTAGTTTTTTTTTAATACCAGTATAAAATATTTCATCCTAGTTCCCCAGGACTTCCTGGCATCTACAGTGTCCACCACTTAAACTGTCCACACTTATCACAGCAACCACCTATATCAGGCAAATGGCACTAACCATTTGCCATTTCCACTGGTCAATTACAAATGCACCACTTAAAACAAATTAAGCACACCAGTTATTTTAGGCAGCGGCCGGATCAGAATTGTCATTTTACGTGGCCTATCAAATAACATACCTGGACCATGTGTCTCAAAATATTCATCCCATAAAAGGTTTTCGATGACATCCTGCTGCTTCTGGCACCACTTGAGCCCTTTGATGGGTTTAAACTGTTGCAGTCCCCAGACACCTTGCCTCAGTGGAGAGCCATCATAAGACCATTCTTAAAAGGGATGCGACAGGATGTGCTGATTAACTCTCTTGCAGCCACCAACTTTCTTTTGTAGCCTCTCTGCTGAACAAAACATTAACTGTACTCGGTGCCTGCCGCTAGCTACCAGTGTTATCGTTGTAATAACCAGCAGCAAAGATGCATTTTTACTATCCACTTCTTACAGTGGGCAGATTGTGTTAACTCCAACGCACCCATAAGTGACAGGGACAGTGCTTAGTATCGCCTATAGGGCAGGCAGGTGGCACATTCCTAGTTTTCTCCAGTACCAATCTTGACCAGGGCAGCTGAGATCAAGAATTCTGCAGAGTGGGAAGTTTGAACCACATTTAATGCTTCATGTTGTTATCTTGTGTGTAATGTTTCACAAAAAGATTGGTAAATGTTTGACCTTTGACAGTGGAATGCTGATGAAACCATAAGTATAAGTTAAAAACATTTACAAAAAATTGTGATCAACTTTAATATCTATTTGTTTTTTTTTCTGCAATTCATTCCTGTTTATATGGTGAATCCAGTTGACATTATTAGAGGGAGCAGATTACGGGATTTGTTGAGTGTGTGGAATCTGAATTTGATCGGAGTACGTTATAGAATCATAGAAATTTACAACACAGAAGGAGGCCATTCGACCCATCGTGTCCGTGCTGGCCAAAAAAGAGCAATCCAGCCTAATCGCACTTTCCAGTTCTTGGTCCGTAGCCTTGAAGGTTGCGGCACCAAGTGCATATCCAGGTACTTTTTAAAGGCTATGAGGGTTTCTGCCTCTACCACCCTTTCAGGCAGTGAGTTCCAGTCCCCCACAACCCTCTGGGTGAAAATAATTCTCCTCATATCCCCTCTAAACCTCCTACCACTTACTTTAAATCTATGCCCCCCTGGTTATTGACCCCTCTGCTAAGGGGAATAGGTCCTTATCTATTCTATCTAGGCCCCTCATAATTTTATACACCTCAATTAGGTCTCCCTTTGGCCTCCGTTGTTCCAAAGAAAACAACCCCAGCCTATCCAATCTTTCCTCATAGCTAAAATTCTCCAGTCCAGGCAACATCCTCATAAATCTCCTCTGTACCCTCTAGTGCAATCACATGTTTCCTGTAATGTGGTGACCAGAACTGCACACAATACTCTATCTGTGGCCTAACTAATATTTTATACAGTTAAAAGCATAACCTCTCTGCTCTTATATTCTATGCATCGGCTAATAAAGGCAAGTATCCCGTATGCCTTCTTAACCACCTTATCTACCTGTTCTGCTACCTTCAGGGATCTGTGGACATGCACTCCAAGGTCCCTCTGTTCCTCTATACTTCTCAGTGTCCTACCATTTATTGTGTATCCCCTTGCCTTGTTAGCCCTTCCCAAATGCATTATTTCACACTTCTCCAGATTGAATTCCATTTGCCACGGTTCTGTCCACCTGATCAGCCCATTGATATCTTCCTGCAGTCTACAGCTTTCTTTTCATTATCAACCACACGGCCAATTTTTGTATCCTCTGCAAACTTCTTAATCATATCCCCTACATTCAAGTCCAAATCATTGATATATACCACAAAAAGCAAGGGACCTAATACTGAGCCCCGGGGTACCCCACTGGAATCAGCCTTCCAGTCACAAAAACACCCATCGACCATTACCCTTTGCTTTGTGCCTCAGAACCAATTTTAGATCCAACTTGCCACTTTGCCTTGGATCCCATGGGCTTTTGCTTTTGTGACCAGTCTGCCAAGAGGGACCTTATCAAAAGCCTTGCTAAAATCCATATAGACTACATCAAATGCATTTCCCTCATTGACCCTCCTTGTTACCCCCTCAAAAAATTCAATCAAGTTAGTCAGACATGACCTTCCCTTAATAAATCCATGCTGACTGTCCTTGATTAATCCGTGTCTTTCTGAATGAAGATTTATCCTGTCCCTCAGAATTTTTTCCAATAATTTTCCCACCACCGAGTTTAGGCTGACTGGCCTGTAATTACTCGGTTTATCTCTTGCTCCCTTTTTAAACAACGGTACAATGTTAGCAGTCCTCCTATAGCCAGAGAGGATTGAAAAATGATGGTCAGAGCTACTGCTATTTCCTCTCTTTCATCTCTTAACAGCCTGGGATACATTTCATATAGGCCTGGGAATTTACCTACTTTCAAAGATTCTAAACCCCTTAATACTTCCTCTCTCACTGTTTATTTCATCTCATATTTCACACTCCTCCTCCCTGATTGCAATTTCCACATCATCCCTCTCTTTTGTGAAATCAGACACAAAGTATTCATTTAGAACCATACCTATGTCTTCCGTTATGCATGCGTATAACACGATTGCACATCCTAATTTTTCAGGCTATATTTTCAAACAGTATGTGAAGGTTTCATACATAATACAGTATTTTAATATGAAAATAATCCACACACATAAATTCAAAATAGTGATTCATGATTCAAAACATGACTGATCTGTTAAAGATTTATTGTGACACAGTTAAATACAGGTTGAACCTCCCTTATCCAGAACTCCCTTATCCGGAACCACCCTCATCCAGAACCATTCCCGGCCATCGGGTGGCACATGTTCAGAACTCCGACATGAACAAATTGAAGTCCTTCCTCGTTGCCGACTCCCGTAATCACTGGCCTCATCCTGCAATTGGTCTGTCATTTCTTTGTTCCCCATTATAAATTCACCTGAATCCGACTGCAAGGGACCTACATTTGTCTTCACTAATCTTTTTCTCTTCACATATCTATAGAAACTTTTGCAGTCAGTTTTTATGTTCCCTGCAAGCTTCCTCTCGTACTCTATTTTCCCCCTCTTAATTAAACCCTTAGTCCTCCTCTGTTGAATTCTAAATTTCTCCCAGTCCTCAGGTTTGTTACTTTTTCGAGCCAATTTATATGCCTCTTCCTTGGTTTTAACACTATCCTTAATTTCCCTTGTTAGCCACGGTTGAGCCACCTTCCCCGTTTTATTTTTACTCCAGACAGGGATGTACAATTGCTGAAGTTCATCCATGTGATCTTTAAATGTTTGCCATTGCTTATCCACCGTCAACCCTTTTAAGTATCCTTTACCAGTCTATTCTAGCCAATTCACGCCTCATACCATCGAAGTTACCTTTCCTTAAGTTCAGGACCCGAGTTTCCGAATTAACTGTGTCACTCTCCATCTTAATAAAGAATTCCACCATATTATGGTCACTCTTCCCCAAGGGGCCTCGCACAACAAGATTGCTAATTAGTCCCTTCTCATTGCACATCACCCAGTCTAGGATGGCCAACTCTCTAGTTGGTTCCTCGACATATTGGTCAAGCAAACCAACCCTAATAAACTCCAGGAAATCCTCCTCCACCGCATTGCTACCAGTTCGGTTAGCCCAATCAATATGTAGATTAAAGTCGCCCATGATTACTGCTGTACCTTTATTGCACACATCCCTTATTTCTTGTTTGATGCTGTCCCCAACCTCACTATTACTGTTTGGTGGTCTGTACACCACTCCCACTAGCGTTTTCTGCCCTTTGATATTCTGCAGCTCCACCCATACCGATTCCACATCATCCAGGCTTAATGCCCCTCTTTACTATTGCATTAATTTCCTCTTTAACCAGCAACGCCACCCCGCCTCCTTTTCCTTTCTGCCTATCCTTCCTAAATGTTGAATACCCCTGGATGTTGAGTTCCCAGCCTTGGTCACCCTGGAGCCATGTCTCCATGATGCCAATTACATCATATCATGAAGAAAGACTGGATCGACTAGGTTATATTCAATGGAATTTAGAAGAATGAGAGGGGATCTCATAGAAACATATAAAATTCTGACGGGACTGGACAGGTTAGATGCAGGAAGAATGTTCCCGATGTTGGGGAAGTCCAGAACCAGGGGTCACAGTCTAAGGATAAGGGGTAAGCCATTTAGGACCGCGATGAGGAGAAACTTCTTCACTCAGAGAATTGTGAACCTGTGGAATTCTCTTCCACAGAAAGCTGTTCAGGCCAGTTCGTTAAATATATTCAAAAGGGAGTTAGATGTCGCCCTTACGCCTAAAGGGATCAAGGCGTATGTAGAGAAAGCAGCAATGGGATACTGAAGTGCAGGATCAGCCATGATCATATTGAATGGTGGTGCAGGCTCAAAGAGCCGAATGGTCTACTCCTGCACCTATTTTCTATGTTTCTATGATAGAGTGGTCAACCATGTCAAAGGCTGCAAACAAGCCAAGTAGGACAAGGAGGGATAGTTTGCCTTTGTCACAGTCACAAAGGATATAATTTGTGACTTGGATGAGTGCCATTTCGGTACTGTGGCAGGCGCAGAAACCGGATTGGAGGGTTTCAAACATGGAATTGCGGGAAAGATGGGCATGGATTTGGGAGGTGACAACATGTTCAAGGACTTTGGAGAGGAAAGGGAGGTTAGAGATTGGGTGCTAACTTGCAAGCAAGGTGGGTTGATTTTTTGAGGAAAGGGGTGTGTTGTGCATCTGTAAAACATGCACTCCCATGTTCCGCCACCAGGGAGCTCATCCCCTGAAGTCCCAAGGGATTCCAGCATCCCTTGGGAGCACCTTATATAAGCAGGCCCCTAAGACCTGTTCCTCACTCTGGAGTGTCTTATTAAAGACTGAGGTCACTGTTATTTTAACCTCTCTGTGTGCAGCCTCGTCTGTGTTAGGAACACAATAACTGGTGATGAGAATACGAATTGGTAAGGCCGCACTGGAGTACTGCGTGCAGTTTTGGCCACCTTACTTAAGGAAGGATATATTATCTTTGGAAGGGGTACAGAGACGATTCACTAGGCTGATTCCAGAAATGAGGGGGTTACCTTATGATGATAGATTGAGTAGACTGGATCTTTACTCGTTGGAGTTCAGAAGGATGAGGGATGATATAGAAACATTTAAAATCATGAAAGGGATAGACAAGATAGAGGCAGAGAAGTAGGGGAGACTAGAACTAGGGGGCACAGCCTCAAAATACGGAGGAGCCAATTTAAAACCGAGTTGAGAAGGAATTTCTTCTCCCAGAGGGTTGTGAATCTGTGGAATTCTCTGCCCAAGGAAGCAGTTGAGGCTAGCTCATTGAATGTATTCAAGTCACAGATAGATAGATTTTTAACCAATAAGGGAATTAAGGGTTACGGGGAGAGGGTGGGTAAGTGGAGCTGAGTCCACCGCCAGATCAGCCATGAGCTTATTGAATGGCGGAGCAGGCTCGAGGGGCTAGATGGCCTACTCCTGTTCCTAATTCTTATGTTCTTATGAATCCAACGCAAAGATGCAGCAAACTGTGGGCATCCTGGAGAAGTTCTCAGAGGGTGAGGACTGGGAAGCCTATGTTGAACGGCTAGACCAGTACTTTGTAGCCAACGAGCTGGACAGAGAAGGAAGCGCTGCAAAAAGGAGAGGGGTCCTCCTCACAGTCTGCGGGGCACCGACCTACAGCCTCATGAAGAATCGTCTGGCTTTGGTGAAACCCACAGATAAGTCGTATGAGGAGCTGTGAACACTGGTTCGGGAGCATCTTAACCCGAGGGAGAGTGTGCTGATGGCAAGGTATTTGTTCTACACGTGCCAGCGATCTGAAGGTCAGGAACTGGTGAGCTACGTCGCCGAGCTCAGGCGACTTGCAGGACAATGTGAGTTTGATGGCTACCTGGAACAAATGCTCAGAGACTTTTTTGTACTGGGCATTGGCCACGCGATCTTACGAAAACGTTTGACTGTAGAGACACCGACCCTCAGTAAGGCCATTGCGATAGCACAGGCTTTTATCACTCCACCAGTGATAACACCAAACAAATCTCTCAGCACACAAGTGCTAGCAATGTTCATAAATTAACTGCAACTGTGTTTGCGAGCAGAAGTGTACAGGGCAGAACCCACGAGTTTGCAACTGCCAGCAGGCCTCAGGTGACCCGGATGACTGAGTCCCCAACAAAGGATGAATGTAAGGCAATTCACACCTTGTTGGCGTTGTGGAGGCTTCTATTCAGCATATTCATGCTGCTTCAAAGGTATGTTTGCAAGATCCGTGGAACAGTGGTGCACCTCCAACGAGCTTGCAAATGAGCTGCAAGCTCTGCAAAACCTGTTAACCACCAAGTGGCAGAGGAAGATCGGTCCATGGTGGATCAAAGCAATTTCGAGCCTCAGAGAGAGGAGGCAGATGCTGAAGTACATGGGGTGCACGTATTTTCGATGAAATGTCCACCTATAATGCAAAAGGTAAAATTGAATGCCTTACCCGTAGCCATGGAACTGGACACTGGCGCTAGCCAATCCATCATGAGTAAAAAGATGTTTGAGAGACTGTGGTGCAACAAGGCACTCAGACCAGCCCTGAGCCCTATCCACACGAAACTGAGAACGTACACCAAAGAGCTTATCACTGTCCTGGGCAGTGCCATGGACAAGGTCACCTACGAGGGCATGGTGCATGAACTGCCACTCTGGATTGTCCCTGGTGATGGCCCCACACTGCTTGGAAGGAGCTGGCTGGGCAAAATCCGCTGGAACTGGGATGACATCTGAGCGCCATCACATGTCGATGAGACCTCATGTACCCAGGTTCTTAACAAATTTCCTTTCCTTTTTGAGCCAGGCATTGGAAACTTTTCCGGGCCGAAGGTGTGGATCCACTTGGTCCCAGAGGCACGACCCATTCACCACAAGGCGTGAGCGGTACCTCACATGATGAGGAAGAGAGTGGAAATCGAGCTGGACAGGCTGCAATGCGAGGGCATCATCTCCCCAGTGGAATTCAGCAAGTGGGCCAGCCCGATTGTTCCAGTACTCAAAAGTGATGGCACGGTCAGGATTTGCGGCGATTATAAAGTAACTATTAATCGTTTCTCGCTACAGGACCAATACCTGCTAACTGAACCTATTTGCGATGCTGGCAGGAGGCAAGACGTTCACCAAGCTCGACCTGACTTCGGCCTACATGACGCAGGAGCTGGAGGAGTCTTCGAAGGGCCTCACCTACATCAACATGCACAAGGAACTGTTCATCTCCAATAGAACAGATGCCCGTTTGGAATTCGGTTGGCTGCAGCGATCTTCCAGAGAAACATGGAGAGCCTACTCAAGTCGGTACCACACACAGTGGTCTTTCAGGACCACATATTGGTCACGGATTGGGACACCGCCGAGCACCTACAAAACCTGGATGAGGTCCTCGAGCGACTGGATCGCGTAGGGCTGCAGCTGAAGAGGTCAAAATGTGTCTTCATGGCAATGGAAGTGGAATTTTTGGGGAGAAAGATCGCGGCATTCGGCCCACAGTTGCCAAGACAGAGGCTATCAGGAATGGGCCCAGGCCACAGAACGTCACAGAGCTGTGGTTATTCCTGGGACTCCTCAACTATTTTGGTAACTTCCTACTGGGGTTACCCTCTTATAGCCCCTACATGTGTTATTGCGCAAAGGTGAGAACTGGGTATGGGGAAAAAACCAAGTAATTGCTTTTGAGAAAGCCAGAAACATTTTATGCTCCAACAAGCTGCTTGTATTGTATAACCCGTGTAAAAGACTTGTGCTAGCATGTGACGCGTCGTCGTACAGAGTCGGGTGTGTATCTCAACAAGCTAACGTTGCGGGGAAGTTGCAACCTGTCGCCTATGCTTCCCGGAGCTTGTCTAAGGCCGAGAGAGCCTACAGCATGATTGAGAAAGAGGCATTCGCATGTGTGTTCGGGGTAAAGAAAATGCATCAGTACCTGTTTGTCCTCAAATTTGAGCTGGAAACCGATCACAAGCCCCTCACATCCCTGTTCGCTGAAAACAAAGGGATAAATACTAATGCCTCAGCCCGCATACAAAGGTGGACATTCGCGCTATCAGCGTATAACTAAACCATCCGCCGCAGGCCAGGCACCGAGAACTGTACGGATGCTCTCAGTCGGCTACCATTGCCCACCACGGGGGTGGAAATGGCGCAGCCTGCAAACTTGTTGATGGTGGCGCAGCCCGCAGACTTGTTGATGGTCATGAAAGTGTTTGAAAATGATAAATCACCTGTCAAGGCCCGCCAGATTAGGACTTGGACCAGCCAAGATCCTTTGCTGTCCCTAATAAAAAACTGTGTACTGCATGGGAGCTGGGCCAGCATCCCCGTGGAAATGTAAGAGCTAATCATGCTGTTCCAGCGGTGAAAGGACGAGCTGTGCATTCAGGCAGACTGCCTATTGTGGGGTAACCGAATTCTCTACCACAGAAAATTGTTGAGGCCAATTCACTAAATATATTCAAAAAGGAGTTTGATGAAGTCCTTACTACTAGGGGGATCAAGGAGCATGGCGAGAAAGCAGGAATGGGGTCCTGAAGTTGCATGTTCAGCCATGAACTTATTGAATGGCGGTGCAGGCTAGAAGGGCCGAATGGCCTACTCCTGCACCTATTTTCTATGTTTCTATGTTTTTTTCTCTGTTTACCAAAAAAGGGCAGGGTGACATTCATCTCGGATCTCGACAACACATAACCGGGTATAGTAATGATAGCCAGATCCCATGTGTGGTGGCCCGGCATCGACTCTGACTTCGAGTCCTGTGTACGGCAATGCAGTGTATGTGCTCAGTTGAGCAACGGGCCCAGAGAGGCACCACTAAGTTTGTGGTCCTGGCCCTTCAGACCATGGTCGAGGATCCATGCCGACTATGCGGGCCCGTTTCTCGGTAAAATGTTCCTGGTGGTGATGGATGCTTTTTCAAAATGGATTGAATGTGAAATAATGTCGGGAAGCATCACCACCGCCACCATTGAAAGCGTGAGGGCCATGTTTGCCACCCACGGCTGGCTGGACCATGTTTCACCAGTGCCGAATTTAAAGAATTCATGACCCGCAATGGGATCAAACATGTCACCTCGGCCCCGTTTAAACCAACCTCCAATGGGCAGGCAGAGCGGGCAGTACACACCATCAAACAGAAGGCTCACTCCAAACCCGCCTGTCCCGAGTACTGCTCAGCTACCGCACGAGACCCCACTCGCTCACAGGGGTGCCCCCGGCTGAGCTACTCATGCAAAGGACACTTGAAATCAGACTCACGCTGGTTCACCCCAACCTGCATGATCAGGTAGAGAGCAGGCGGCAGCAACAAAATGTAAACGATGGTCGCGCCACTGTGTCACTGTGTATGTGCTAGACTATGGACATGGTCCCAAGTGGTTCGTGGGCACGGTGATAGCTAAAGAAGGGAATAGGGTGTTTGTAGTCAAACTAGACAATGGACAAATTTGCAGAAAGCACCTGGACCAAACGAGGCTGCGGTTCACAGACTGCCCTGAACAACCCAATGCAGACACCACCTTTTTTGAGCCCACAACACACACCCAAAGGATCAACGACACCACGCCGGACCAGGAAATCGAACCCATCACGCCCAACAGCCCAGCAAGGCCAGGCTCACCTAGCAGCCCTGCAGGGCCAACAACACACGCCAGCCCAGCGAGGGCACAGCCAACACACCAGAACAGACATTTGTACCGAGGCGGTCCACCAGGGAAAGAAAGGCTCCCGACCGCCTCACCTTGTAAATAGTTTTCACTTTGACTTTGGTGGCGGGCGGGGGACGGGGGCGGAGTGATGTTGTGTATCTGTAAAGCATGCACTCCCATGTTCCGCCACCAGCGAACTCATCCCCTTAAGTCCCAAGAGATCCCAGCATCCCTTGGGAGCACTGTATATAAGCCAGCCCCTAAGACCTGTTCATCACTCTGGAGTGTCCTATTTAAGACTGAAGTCACTGTTACTTTAACCTCCCTGTGTGCAGCCTCATCTGTGTTAGGAACACAATAGGGTGATGATGGCAGATTTGAGGGAGAGGGGGACAATACCTGAGGAGAGAGAACCGTTAACAATGTCAGCTAACATGGGAGCCAGAAAATAAAGTTGGGTGAACAGCACTTTGGTGGGAATAGGTTCAAGGGAGCAGGAAGTGGGTCTCATAGACAGGATGAGCTCAGAAAGGTCATGAGGGGAGATCAATAACACTCGTGAAGCCACAGCTTGAGTACTGCATACGGTTCTAGTCACCACATTGCAGGAAAGATGTGATTGCACTAGAGATGGTACAGAGGGGATTTACGAGGATGTTGCCAGGACTGGAAAATTTTAGCTATGAGGAAAGATTGGATAGAGTGAAGTTGTTTTCTTTGGAACAGAGGAGGCTGAGTGGAGATTTAATTGAGATGTATAAAATTATGAGGGGCCTGGACAGAGTGGATAGGAAGGAGCTGTTTCCCTTAGCAGATGGGGGCATAGATTTAAAGTAGTTGGTACAAGGATTAGAGGGGAGGTGAGGGAAAAAAAAATCACCCAGAGGGTGGTGGGGATCTGAAACTCACTGCCTGAAAGGGTAGTAGAGGCAGAAACCCTCATCACATTTAAAAAGTACTTGGATGTGCACTTAAAGAACCTTAACCTACATGGCTACGGACCTAGTGCTGGAAGGTGGGATTAGGCTTGTAACTCTTTTTCGACCGACACGGACACGATGGGCTGAATGGCCTCCTGTGTTGTAATTTTTTCTATGATTCTATGATTAGATTGGTAATTGGTTATATATTATGGACACAATGGTTTGCTTATATATTGCGTTGAAAGTTGCGGTCAGAGGTTTCCTTTGTAGAACGCATCCAACCCGAAAAAAATCTACAAAACTACCTGTTGGTCCCGGAGAAACGTAGGATCCCGGTCTGAGGCCTTCATTCGCTGCGCAGCTTATGGGATCTGTCTTCCACCTACGGACGTATATGTTGCAATGACGTGGGCCTGGAGCACCAAACACTAGGTAGTATTCTCATTGATAATAATGGGAACTCTGTTTGTACGAGCGACCTATTTAAAAAAAAAAATTACTTCATCCTCGTGCAAGGCCGAGAATACCGTTTATAATAGAAATTAGTGCCTGATTATCGTCGAGTGCTACTTTTTCCATTTCGCCAATAATTCGCCGAAATGATCGCTGGCCCAAAAAGACGCTCAAGAAAAGCTGAACTCATCTGACCTTAACTCGGCACTACTGACGCCATTTTAGAACTCGGAGGATCTTTAATAAAAGGCTGCTTGAAGTGGTTGTCAGTAGAAGCAATTTGTGAGTGATTTTAAGGGCATTTTTGACTCTTGCTGAGGACAAATGAAGAAGAGAGATTAAAGGCATTTATAGTGATGGGGCCTGTAATTTCTCAACCAGTATTGATGACTAATCACATGCTGCAGAATAGAGATGGGAGAAGGTTTATTGAAGAGCATTATATGCCCAATCAAAGGGGTGGCAGACTGTTCACGAGGAGGAGACGTTACACCCAACGCATTTGCAGGGATAAGCGATCTTACCTGGACTTGTCCGATAACACGTGCGTTAGAAGGCTGCGATTCCAAAAGGAGGTCATCAGTGAGATATGCCAGCTAAGTAAGGGAGATCTGCAGCCTACCAGCACCATCAGGACCGCACTGCCCGTTGAGGTTAAGATTACTGCGGCACTTTCCTTCTATGCATCAGGCTCCTTTCTCAGCTGGCGACATTTGCGGTATCTCTTAGCATGTCTCACATTGCTGCATTCTACAGGTGGCTGAAGCCCTTTACCACGCAGGATGGACTTTATAAACTTTATACACTGGGTTTCTCAAGAATAGAAAACTTTGCTAAGGTGCAGGGAGCAATAGATTATGCGCACATCACCCTGTGAGCACCTTTACAGAATGCAGAGGTGTTTTGGAACCGAAAGGGATTCCACTCCCTGAATGAGCAGCTCGTTGTTGACCACAAGCAAATAATCATGGCAATAAATGAAAATTTTCCAGGGAGCATCCATGATGCATGCGCACATCTTGCATGAGAGCACTGTCTCTGACTGGATGCTGGGGGATAAAGCATATGGCCTTCCCAAATGGCTCATGACCCCCCTGCGTAAGCCCCAGACAGAAGTCGAGAAGCGCTACAACGAAAGCCATATAGCTACACGAAATATCGTCGAAAAGACAATTGGAGTTCTGAAGCAGCGCTTCAGATGCCTGGACAACTCAGAAGGCAACCTGCAATACCACCCTGAGCAGGTCGCTGAGTTCATTGTGGTGTGCTGCATGTTGCATAAGCTAGCTATCAGGAGAGGACAACAATTGCCAGATGGGACTGCCGGTCCACCTCAGGAGAGAGGGGAGGCGGATGAGGAGGAGGATGAGGACCTCATGGAGGACAATCAGCCTGGCGATGAACCCATGCCCCCACGTTCCCCCCACATCAGTGCACAAGCCCCGTGGTAGTTACACAGTTGCAAAACGTTTGCGTCAACAGCTCATAAATGAACGCTTTGTGTGAAGTTACGTTGGTGACAGTTACAGTTGTTAAGTTTCATCCTTGCCAGGCCTGGCCATTGTTTGCAACCCTTGTATTGATGTTTTACCTTGTGGTATTAGAAGACACTTCACAACAATTGTAAACTTAAATACAAAAATTTCATAATTTAACAACTACTTTTAAACTTTTTTAACAAACATGTATGACACCTGTTCCCCCCTCTCCTAATCCCCAACAGTGAACAACATTTTTAACACAACAATATAACAAGAACACCCTCCTGCCAACCCCAACAGTCAACATTCAACAATTTATTTTGAATAACAACAAAACTATAATATATGCCCCACACCTGCGGCCACACTTCCCTCCTTTACCTTGACCCTCCTCCCTTGTAACCCCCTATAGTTTCCCACATAATTCCTGAGTAACGGGACCAAGACGTCTTGCAGCAGGGCATCTCAAGGGCTGCTGCTGTGGGGGGTGGTGACGTTGACACAATGACCTAATTGGATCGAGGAGAAGACATTTGTGGAGAAACATCTTCCGAGTCAATAGGATGTTCTTCCTCGTGTCTCACATCTGTCGTGCTGGTTGGTGGTACGGCAGCTTGGGGTGCAGTGCCATATCTTGAAACTGTCGCGTGCCGCAAGGCATCGACAGAGTCGGTCGTTCACTCCATTGCCACAACTACCTGCTCCATGCCCTCCGTTATTCTGGCAGACAGTGTGGCAATGTTGCCGGTCAACCCACCAACCGCCTGGAGGAGCTCTCGACCTATGTCGACGCTCGCCCTCGATAGTGACGCCATGTCCTCATTGACATCTGCCCATCGCAGCGCGTGCCTACCTCACTGACTCAACCTCAGCGGGGTCGGCATGGGCACTGGACGACTTGGAGTGGCCTGCTACAAGCCGCTTGGCCCCGCTTCTTCATCCATTGAGGATGACGTGGCCACAGGTACCATAGATGACACTTCTTGTTCGGATTCATCCTCCTCCTCCTCGGTTTGCTGTTCGTCACCCGTGGTGAGCACGACCTTCAGCGGTACCGGTGTTGCTGCAGGGGCCTCCCGTTGCACCTGAGGAGCTGGAAAACATAATTGAGGTTAGTAGAAGAGAAGGGGAGACATGAGAATGCTTGCACTGCGCTGGCATATGTACGAGGAGCAACACTACTGCAATAAATGTAAACGAGCGGTTTTATATATGATTAACATGAGAGTACAGAAGAGTACAGAGACTGCATGCATAACATTACATCATTCATATATTCTAATTAAATTACTTTAAATTACCACTGGTTTACCACTGCTTTACACATAACTCATGTGGTGCAACAACGGGATCTGCACCACCACGGGTGGCAGAACGATTATGGGTGCCCACTAAGGCTGCGGCATATTCCTTGAGATCGGTCAGAGGGTGCAGCTCAGCAAGCCCTCCTCCGGTCCTCCTCTGCTCTGCATGATTCTTAGATATCATCTTCTGCAAATGTGACCAGAGCAAGGCATAAGCTAATTGACTACGTACTATTACGGAAACACAACAGATATTGTAATCCACAATTAGTCACCCCACATGCTATTCATCGTTAAGGTTAATGTTATACGCTAATACGGTTTGTATCCAATGGATGCACATAACATTCAGAGAAAATATTTAATAAGATCGTGTTCAGGAACTAAGGCTTGACACCAAACATCTCGTGTACAATCTCCAGGAAAGGCACCATCCACGGGCCATGCCATTCGGTGCGTGAGGGGAGGTAAGCGGTTTATTTGAATCTATGGCGGTCCTCCGGGGAGGGAATCTGGACCGCTGGTGAGCTCGGCAATGACAGGACTGAAATGGGAGGGGGCAACGTGTCCATGGGCTGTGCTCGGAGACCTCCGTGTGGCCAGAGCTAATGTCCCAAAGTGTCCCAGGGCAGACAGGGAGCCAGGGCAGCTCTGCCGCTGTCCATGCCGGATCACTGTGTGAGTGACAGCAGCCGGAGAGACTCACACAGTCTGGGTAAAGCTGACCAGACCCCTCAGTACTCAGTCGTGCCCCATCCACCAATGTAACCAAAAAGGAGACGGTGCCAAAGAGTTGCTCACAGCACACAAGCAGTTATATAATTTAATAATTCTCCTTCTAAACTAAAGTGGTAGAAATGCCGAATATTTGCGGTCTGTCTGTTTCCAGTCATTTCTTTGGCCACAATTTTCGATCAAAGCCTTTAAATAATAATTAATACTGTTGATTAAATGTAAGGCATCTCAGCAAAATTAGACTTAAAGGGTGCAGGTTCCGACCCCAGTCCAAATCTAAGCAGGGAAACTACCCAAGATTACCCAGCTTAATTACAATCCGGCAGATTTAAATTCGAATTAATGAGTCAGTAATTCATTACAATTTTAAATGTAATAATTTAATACTTACTCTTGCCGATGCGACAAGACTGTTCCATCGCTTGCGGCACTGATCTGCCTCATGCCTATCGTGGGCCACTGATACGAGGGTGGCGATATCATAGAAACATAGACATAGAAAATAGGTGCAGGAGTAGGCCATTCAGCCCTTCTAGCCTGCACCGCCATTCAATGAGTTCATGGCTGAACATGCAACTTCAGTACCCCATTCCTGCTTTCTCGCCATACCCCTTGATCCCCCTAGTAGTAAGGACTTCATCTAACTCCCTTTTGAATATATTTAGTGAATTGGCCTCAACAACTTTCTGTGGTAGAGAATTCCACAGATTCACCACTCTCTGGGTGAAGAAGTTTCTCCTCATCTCGGTCCTAAATGGCTTACCCCTTATCCTTAGACTGTGACCCCTGATTCTGGACTTCCCCAACATTGGGAACATTCTTCCTGAATCTAACCTGTCGAAACCCGTCAGAATTTTAAACGTTTCTATGAGGTCCCCTCTCATTCTTCTGAACTCCAGTGAATACAAGCCCAGTTGATCCAATCTTTCTTGAAAGGTCAGTCCCACCATCCCGGGAATCAGTCTGGTGAATCTTCGCTGCACTCCCTCAATAGCAAGAATATCCTTCCTCAAGTTAGGAGACCAAAACTGTACACAATACTCCAGGTGTGGCCTCACCAAGGCCCTGTACAACTGTAGCAACACCTCCCTGCCCCTGTACTCAAATCCCCTCGCTATGAAGGCCAACATGCCATTTGCTTTCTTAACCGCCTGCTGTACCTGCATGCCAACCTTCAATGACTGATGTACCATGACACCCAGGTCTCGTTGCACCTCCCCTTTTCCTAATCTGTCACCATTCAGATAATAGTCTGTCTCTCTGTTTTTACCACCAAAGTGGATAACCTCACATTTATCCACATTAAACTTCATCTGCCATGCATTTGCCCACTCACCTAACCTATCCAAGTCACTCTGCAGCCTCATAGCATCCTCCTCGCAGCTCACACTGCCACCCAACTTAGTGTCATCCGCAAATTTGGAGATACAACATTTAATCCCCTCGTCTAAATCATTAATGTACAATGTAAACAGCTATATCGCCCTATATTTTTTGATAAATCTGGGGTGGAGGTTTCCCACGCCCACCCCAGGTTAATTGGCCCCTCTGATTCTCCACTTCGTTAACTAAGGCCTCATTAGCCTCATCTGAAAAGGCTTTCGCCCTCCTCCCTGAAACCTCCTCTATACTATGTCCCGAATCTTGCGACATTTTGAGCACTCCTTCAAAAATCACCTTCCTTCAAAACCTTCCTTCTCTCTCTCCCTCCCTTTGCCTTCCGAGCATGCGCAGATGACCTCTGACCTCCCGAATCGCGGAAAAAGTTCTTTGCTCAAGAAAAAACGTGCAAGCGCAGAACGGCCGTTGCTATGGACACCAGCCTTGCATGACTGAATACATCGCTATTGCCCATTTCACATCGCTAAGGCTAATTAAAAAGGCGAAACTAGCGTTTTTTAAAATGGACAATATTCCAGCGATCCTGAAAAATAAAAAATGCACTAAGGCCGGAAATATCGCCCATTTTTGGGCGATCGCGATCATGGTGGAAAGTCTAGCCCAAACTGTTTTAATTTGATTAAAAATAAACTTACCTTAATGAACAGGGTTTTTAAAAATAAAAATGATTGATTAAATTAAATTTTTTTTTTGTTTTAAGAGCGTTACGCTGCTTTTACCAGACGTAAAAGTTTGAAGGACATAAGTTGGGCAAATAGCCCAGTCTCTGCCGTGCGGATGTCCTTCCTGCGGGGACACGTAGAATTTGTCTGAAGAAATTTTGACCGATCGGAAAAGCCGGTTTTCGGTGCATGCGCATCGCACCCTAAGAACCGGCTTTTGCGGGGCCTTGCTGGGCCCATGCGCACTTCGTACGCACCTGGCGAGGCCTCAATTTTCAGCCCATTATGTACACAATGGTTTGCTAAGACACTTAAATGTAAATTTCATTGTGGGGCAAGTTTTTATTTCCATTGAAGTCAATCAGGAGAGATATAAAACAGACTGACAATTTCTGTCACCCATTTTACACTGTCATACAAAGTCAAGATTATCCCTGTTGACTCATCATCATAGGCGGTCCCTCGAAACGAGGATGACTTGCTTCCACGCCAAAAAAGGATAAGTTCACAGGTGTTCCAATGAAGGACCTAAAGTTCCAGATCCTGAACTACATCCTGAAGGGTGGAAGATGTCTGTGCGTGGATTTTTTTTAATGTGTGGTGACCGTTGCACACCAGCCACCTCACGGGCTTGACAGATAACTGTTGTTGACTCATAACTGTTTTCTGAAGTGGCCGAGCAAGCCACTCAGTTGTATCAAATGGTTACAAACAATGCGGTTCTTCAAGAAGTTAGCTCACCACCACCTACGAGGGATAGACAATAAATGCCGACCTTACCAGCAATGCTCACATCTCAAGAATAAATAATTTAAAAAAGCTTAGAAGATAATAAAATATTTTAAAATTAGAAATAATTGAGGCTAACTTTCCATGGATGCGGGACAGGAATATCATTAGGAAATTTCATTAGGAAATATTTATAAAAACAATTTGCAGAAAAATGATGATGCCATTTGCATATTTAGACTGTGACTGCAGTTCTGGTTTCAGTATTTTTGCAAATGTGTTCAGCATTTATAAGGAAGGAAAAGATTCTGTCAAAGTTGTTTTGTGTCTATTGTTACATTGCAGCTGAAAATCAACACTGACTCCTTACTCTGCCCTGTAATTCACCTCAGTTACCAAGCTGAAACAAAGCTGAATTACCATCTGTGTATGACTGGGGCTGAAAGAATATGTAGTACCAGTCTGGAACAGTTGTGGGTGAAAGAAATAGCGAATGAGGTTTTGTTTTGAACAGTGACTAGAGAGCTAAAATATTTTGTACTTTGCATTTAACAGCTTGAGAATCAGAACAAATACGCCAGCTAGCACAGAATGAGCCCATTCAATCTATTTGCTTGGCCAGTTCTTTGGCACACCTATCCAATTAATCTCAGTTCCCCATAGCCCTGTAAATATTTTTCCTTCAAATATTTATTCAATTCTCTTTTGAATGTTACAATTGAATCTGCTTCCAGCACCTTTTCAGGCAGCTTAACTCAAATGCAAGTCTTCAAATTAACATTCACTGAGATTTCATGCATTGCACATTTTGTTTTCCAGTTTTCTTTCATCCTCTTCTCAGTAGTGCATGCTGATCTTTAGTTCTGGAGGCATTGACTTTCATAATCTCAACAAAGTGCACATTTTTTTGTGCTGGCAACTCATTCAACCATACGAGTATTACAGCTGAGTTCGATCCTGTATTCAATTTTGTGTTGTTACCACCAGCAATGTATGTGTGTGTTCCTTGGTATATATTGTAACATATAATGGACCTCTTTCGGGCTATGGTTTTGAATAGTGAGAGCTAACTTTCTGCTAATTATAAATAAAGGAATTTACTTGCAGAATTTTGCTCCTTTTCTGCGCAAACTGCAATTGTGATGTATAACTTCTGACTGTTTCCTAATGTCCAATTATTGGGCTCAATTTTCCCCAATGGCGTTTTTTTGTGTATTGGCAGAGTTACGCCCGTTTTTTTTGCCCCAACTACTCCAAAAAAATAAGTACCAAGTATCCCCATTCTATTTTTTGAAAATAGCGCTATGCAGCCTGTCCTGTAGCTTTGGGGGATGGAGCCTAATGTCTGCGTCGAAAAAAGCCTCTGCCCCCCCCCCCTTCTGCACATAAGTGGAAAAAATAGGACGTTTTTGACGTGATTGCTATGGGTGCGCATGCCCAGTGCAGCTCCTAGTCTGCATTCGGCCATTTTTAAAGAGCCAGTTGTGTGTGAGAACTTTAATTCTCATTGGAAAAATGGAAGCTGCAATACAAGCTGCAACGTGGCTCAAGGATCAAGAATTTCCTACAGGATGAATTAGAGGCACTAGTTACTGTAATTGCGGCCAGATGGCATGAGCTGGACACCAGCAGAGGTCACACAAAAGTTTCACCAAAAGAAATGAAGAAACGCTGGAACCAACTTGCAGAAGATTATTGTGCAAAGGTGACCACCCAGAGGTCTCCAGGCCAATGCAAAAAGAAGTTGCAGGACCTTGGTCAAGTAGTTAGTGTAAGTAATATTTTCATTTATTCACTGGAATTGCAATTGTAAATGTGACCATCTGTTTATGTCACACCCAGCAGAAAGACACCCTCTCTAAAAAGTTACATTTTCATCTTTGCATTGGATGCATTGGTGATCATTTTCCAACAATCTATCGACTCTGGATCACTTCCTATGGACTGGAGAGTAGCTAATATAACACCACTTTTTAAAAAAGGAGGGAGAGAGAAAACGGGTAATTATAGACCGGTTAGCCTGACATCAGTAGTGGGGAAAATGTTGGAATCAATCATTACGGATGAAATAGCGCATTTGGAAAGCAGTGACAGGATCGGTCCAAGTCAGCAGGGATTTATGAAAGGAAAATCATGCTTGATGAATCTTCTGGAGTTTTTTGAGGATGTAACGAGCAGAGTGGACAAGGGAGAACCAGTGGATGTGGTGTATTTGGACTTTCAAAAGGCTCTTGACAAGGTCCCACACAAGAGATTGGTGTGCAAAATCAAAGCACATGGTATTGGGGGTAATGTACTGACGTGGATAGAGAACTGGTTGGCAGATAGGAAGCAGAGAGTCGGGATAAACAGGTCCTTTTCAGAATGGCAGGCAGTGACTAGTGGAGTGCCGCAGGGCTCAGTGCTGGGACCCCAGCTCTTTACAACATACACTCAATTCCTTCATCTAAATCATTAATGTAATATCTCCAAGTTTGCAGATGACACTAAACTGGATGGCGGTGTGAGCTGTGAGGAGGACGCTAAGAGGCTGCAGGGTGACTTGGACAGATTAGGTGAGTGGGCAAATGCATGGCAGATGCAGTATAATGTGGATAAATGTGAGGTTATCTACTTTGGTGGCAAAAACACAAAGGTAGAATATTATCTGAATGGTGGCAGATTAGGAAAAGGGGAGGTGCAACGAGACCTGGGTGTCATGGTTCATCAGTCATTGAAAGTTGGCACTCAGGTACAGCAGGCGGTGAAGAAGGCAAATAGTATGTTGGCCTTCATAGCTAGGGGATCTGAGTATAGGAGCAGGGAGGTCTTACTGCAGTTGTACAGGGCCTTGGTGTGGCCTCACCTGGAATATGGTGTTCAGTTTTGGTCTCCTAATCTGAGGAAGGACGTTCTTGCTATTGAGGGAGTGCAGCGAAAGTTCACCAGATTGATTCCAGGGATGGCTGGACTGACATATGAGGAGGGACTGGATCAACTGGGCCTTTATACACTGGAGTTTAGAAGGATGAGAGGGGATCTCATAGAAACATATAAGATTCTGATGGGACTGGATAGGTTAGATGCGGGAAGAATGTTCCCGATGTTGGGGAAGTCCAGAACCAGGGGACACAGTCTTAGGATATGGGGTATGCCATTTAGGACTGAGATGAGGAGAAACTTCTTCACTCAGAGAGTTGTTAACCTGTGAAATTCCCTGCCGCAGAGAATTGTTGATGCCAGTTCATTCGATATATTCAAGAGGGAGTTAGATACGGCCCTTAGGGCTAAAGGGATCAAGGGGTATGGAGAGAAAGTGGGAAAGGGGTACTGAGGGAATGATCAGCCATGATCTTATTGAATGGTGGTGCAGGCTCGAAGGGCCGAATGGCCTACTCCTGCACCTATTTTCTATGTTTCTATGTTTTGCAGAGGAAGGTGGCACACAACAAACGGGAAAGAACTCGAACAGGATTAGGCCCGTCAAATCTGCAAATCTGCACCCACTGACACCCTTGAAAGAGAGGGTCGCTGCCTGGAGAAAAGCAACCACCACTGCACAAGCTGGGCCCATACTTGAAGGAGAGGGTAAGTCCTGCAAATTCCACAGTCTGGCTTTGCTAAATGTTAAGCACTGCGCGGGCTAGCCATGCTTCGGTTCATGGGGGTGTCTCTGTCAGCCACGCTTCAGTTGATGCAATGTGCTATCATTCATTGTGGTCCTTCAAATGAGCCTACTGCCTGAGCTGTGTGAGCCTACTCATGCCACTCTGCCCCCTCCTCTGTTGCTGACCATTTGTCTGTTCTGTTATATTTTGCAGAACTTGAGGCCAACCCTGACGATGCAGAAAAAGATTCAGATGCAGACGAGCCTGAAGAGGAGAACATCTTCCAATCCCACCTTCCAGACCAAGAGGGTGAGGGTGAGGGGGAGCGGGAGGGGGAGGTGATGGATGAAGCAGCCACTGTTATACTCACTTTGGAGGAGGAGCAGGTGCCGCCCATTGAAGTGCCAGCCCCTTTCCTGAGTGGTCGATGTGTTGCAGGGGCATTTCACGGTTTCCCACCGTCCCAGGCTGCAGGTCCCAGTGGGATGCAGCAAGGCACACCCAGGGCCCCACCGTCCCAGGCTGCGGGTCCCAGTGGGGTGCAGTGAGGCACACCCAGTGCCCCACCATCCGAGGCTGCGGGTCCTAGTGGGGTGCAGTGAGCCACACCCAGGGTGAGGAGGGGAAGGAGAGTTCGCCAGCATTCCCCTGAGGTGCAGGATCTAACAGATGTGGTTCAGATGATGGCAATGAGTGTGCGGAGCATTGACCTTAGGCGATCGCCCCTGGACACCATGAGTGGGGTGGATGATGAGGTATCGGGACTGTCAGGAGAAGTAATAACACACGAGAAATGGGAATACTGTCCAGGTACATGAGGGAAGGAATATCAGGCAGCGGATACAATTTCGGTGCACATGAGGGAGGGAATGTCGCAGGTAGCTGATGCGCTGTCAGGGCACATGAGGGAGGGAATGTTGCAGTTAGTTGTCACGCTGTCATGGCACATGAGGGAGGGAATGTCGGAGTTAGCTGCTGCAATAAGGGAACACGTCCAAACCCCGCGCCCATTGACAGAATCAGCTGTCACTCCCGCTCCAATCCCCAGACCAGCCTCTGAAGAGGCCCAATCCGGGTCTCCCACATTACCGGCTGCCCCCCCATCAAGAAGTGCGCATTACTCGAGATGTTCAAAAGAATAAGCTTGGTACCAACCCAAGAAACGCCGCGCCACCGCCTGCGGGAAGGGGTGGAGTCAACAAGCCCAAGTGCAGCGGGCGGTCTTAGAATAAGGTGGAGGAGAGATGGATGCAGCCTTTCTTTGCTGCTGTTATTATTATTGTTACTGTTGTAACTGTTCTCAAATTAAAAGTTTTCAGAATTTATGTAAATTTACAAGTTTAAAAGTTTGTAAGTGATCTTAGAGTTTCTAAGTGATAAAGTTTGTAAGTGATCTTAACTAAAAACTTTAACGTTTGATACATGAATATTTTTATTAAAGTTAAGTACAAACAAATATTTGCTAAACTTTTGAATAAAATATATTTTAAATTATAACTGAATCATTTCCATAATTTGTTCCATTATTAACACAACTTTTTGAGGTAAAGAAGAATCATTTCCATTATTTGTTCCATTAACACAACACAACATTACAGAACAGGTCCAAACAGTAAACATAGGTCCATTTTGAATAGTTGCCGCTGAGCCTTCAGGCAGCAAAGCGTTCACAGATGAGCTGCTGGCGCAAGGCTCGAGCAATTGTCAAATGGGCACGATGACCCGCCCCCCCTCCGCCGTCGTGCTCCGAGTTCAGGTATGGATGGCTTCCTCATCCTCTTCCTCCTCCTCATCATCATCATCATCATCATCATCATCATCATCATCATCATCATCTGCATCTTCCTCCTCCTCATCAGCCACTCGTGCCTCAGATGGGTCTTCTACTATCAGCTGCTGCTGCCTCATGAATGGCTAAGTTATGCAGCATGCAGCACACAACAGTGAACTGCCTGACACTCTCAGGGGAGTATTGCAAGTAGCCTCCAGAATGGTCCAGCCATCGGAACTGCTGTTTCAAGATGCCAATGGTGCTCTCTATTGGACTTGTGACACGTTGTATTCCCGGCTAGCTTTCATCCGGGTTACGTATAGGGGCATCATAAGCCAGGTGGCGAGGCCGTACCATTTGTTTCCCAGTAGCCAGCTCTGCCCTTCTGGCTGCTGCTGAAACATGGCAGCTATAGCGCTCTCGTGTAGGATGATTGCATCATGGGTGCTCCCAGGGTATCTTGCATCAGCTGACATGATGTGATGCATGTCGTCAAACACGAGTTGCACATTAACGGAGTGGAAACCTTTTCTATTCCTGTACATCTCTGAATTCTCCAAAGGTGCTCGCAAGGCGATGTGGGTACAGTCAATGCCGCCCTGTACCTTTGGGAAGTCAGCAATCCTGGAGAAGCCCACAGCCCTTTCACGCATTGCCTTGGCGGTCATAGAGAACTTTTTGTAGTCATCCCTCCGGGCATACAGTGCAGCAGTCACCTGCCGAAAGCAGATAGGTGTTGCATGTTGAGAAATGGCTCACAGATCCCCAGTTGTGACCTGGAACGATCCAGATGCGTAGAATGAAAGTGCAGCTGTAACCTTCACTTCAACTGACAAAGCAGTTCTCCTGACGCTTCGAAGTTGCAGGTCTGTTTTTACTAACTCACAGATCTCAGTTACAACTTCTTTGTGGAAACGCAGCCTTCTGACACAGTCTGCATCACTCGGGTGCAGGTGTGAACGCCTGTCTCGATATATTCAACATGGGAAAGACATCCAGCCCATCATCGTACGTGCTCTGAGGTTCCTCATGCGATGACGTCAAATCAATTGCCTGCCCTGCAGCACCATCATGCAAAAGGCTTGCACGAGGTGTGGCATTGTCAGTATTGCCCCCATGATTAAATGGTACCTTTGCAAGAAGCTCAAAACAGCAGGCAGGGCAAGCTTTTTTGTTGTCTTTCTCCCCAAGATCGACGCCCTAATATGGACCACACCCAGGTCTGAGCATGTGCAATGGGCTTGCTTAGATCGGGAAACCTCCCCACCCCGGGTTTCATTTGATGCTATTTCCTGCATAGTGGCATAGTGTAAAGGTTCTCATCCCTTCAGTTCGGCTTCCACACACACCCACCCCGCCAGGCCTCTTTTTAAGCTGAGCCCATGTCCGGGCGATGGACCGATTATGCCGGCGGACGCTCCAACCCTCGAGCCCGGTTTGGAGACGTTCGATGGTGGTGTGGCACTTTTAAAAAAAAAATCCAAACTTAAAGAATTGCATGAAACTTCCATTTTCAGTTGGAAAAATTTAAGCTTCATGATGCATAATAACGAGTTCTTGACTCCCTCCAAAACTTGCCGAAAAGCAATGGCGTCTTTCTGCGCAGACTTTTTGATGTGCACTGGCTTTTCTTAAGTGCCCAGAAGGTTGTTTGGGAGTGGTCACATATGCCGTCCTAGGAACAATGTAAGTTGGCCAAACTTGCTTAAATGTCAAAAAGTGGCGCAGACATCAGATTACGCCTCCTATGACGCAAAAAAAAACCTAAAAAAATCGTAACTAACTGAGTTACGCTTTGGGGAAGCTTGGATTTTTAAAATTTAGGCCAAAAAAAACGGCACGCGCCAAAAAAATGCGCAAATCACTGGGGGAAATTAAACTCATAACTTTTTTACTCCCATATGTTTTCACGTGATTGAATTGCATTGTAATGCCTTTTTTCTACTCCATTTATAATGTTTCCAAATTGAAACAAATTAATGAACCTAAAACAAATTAATCTTTCAAAATAGCACATACTTACAAAAAGGGACACCCTATGTTGTGCCTCAAAAAATCAAAAGAACTTGAAAAATAATAAAATTAGAATTAAGAAACAATTGTAATGCTAAGGTAGCACAGAAATTATGCACCCATTAATATAATTTGGAGCCATACATAAAAATTGCTAACAGAAACCTTTTAACTGTGGGAAAATGCATGGCAGATGCAGTATAATGTAGATAAATGTGAGGTTATCCACTTTGGCAAAAACAGGAAGACAGAATATTATCTGAATGGTGACAGATTAGGAAAAGGGGAGGTGCAACGAGACCTGGGTGTCATGGTACATCAGTCATTGAAAGTTGGCATGCAGGTACAGCAGGCAGAGAAGAAGGCAAATGGCATGTTGGCCTTCATAGCGAGAGGATTTGAGTATAGGAGCAGTGAGGTCTTACTGCAGTTGTACAGGGCCTTGGTGAGGCCACACCTTGAATATTGTGTACCGTTTTGGTCTCCTAATCTGAGGAACGACGTTCTTGCTATTGAGGGAGTGCAGCGAAGGTTCACCAGACTGATTCCCGGGATGGCAGGACTGACATATGAAGAAAGACTGGATCGACTAGGCTTATATTCACTGGAATTTAGAAGAATGAGAGGGGATCTCATAGAAACATACAAAATTCTGACGGGATTGGACAGGTTAGATGCAGGAAGAATGTTCTCGATGTTGGGGAAGTCCAGAACCAGGGGTCACAGTCTAAGGATAAGGGGTAAGCCATTTAAGACCGAGATGAGGAGAAACTTCTTCACTCAGAGAATTGTGAGCCTGTGGTATTCTCTACCACAAAGTTGTTGAGGCCAGTTTGTTAGATATATTCAAAAGGGAGTTAGATGTGGCCCTTACAGCTGAAGAGATCAAGGGGTATGGAGAGAAAGCAGGAATGGGGTACTGAAGTTGCATGATCAGCCATGATCATATTGAATGGTGGTGCATGCTCGAAGGGCCGAATGGCCTGCTCCTGCACCTATTTTCTGTTTCTATGATTCTTTATATTCTGAAATCATTTTGCCTTGATGAATGATGTAAAGCCTTATTTAAATTATAAGCATAGCCATTGAGTTTTGGTGACAGAATAAATCAAAATCAGTTTTCCCTCCATCGGATTCTGGAAATTTTGAAAGTGTTTTGCAGATTGCATTCTACAATTCCACTTGTTTACAATTGGGGCCAGTGATTTATAGTGAAACAACAACATTAATCTTTTATGTGTAGAAATACATCCCACATGCTTCATAGAGGCGTAATCAGTCAAAAATTGATACGGAGCAAAAGAAGGAGATATTAGTAGGGGTGACTAATAGCTTGGTCAAAGAGGTGGGTTAAAGGAGAAGAGGGTGCAGAGATTGAGGGGCTTCCAGAGCATGAGCCTAGATGGCTAAAGACACTGGAGGGAGGCCAGGTCAGAGTTCAGGGGAGGGGAACCTTGTAGAGTTGGGGTGAGATAGAAATCTTCTTCTTAGGCAGTCCCTCGGAGTCGAGGATGACTTCCACACTAATATGAATTCTCAGGTGACTGATGAGTCCAATGCAGGACCTGTAGTCTCTGTCACAGGTGAGGCAGACAGTGATTGAAGGGACAGGTGTTTGGGTTGTCATGGACTCCTTCCACTGTTTGCGCTTGGCTTCCGCTTGCTCCCCGCAAAGAAACTCAAGGTGTTGGGCATCTTCCCGGATGCTTCTCCTTCACTTTGAGCGGTCTTGGTTCAGGGATTCGAAGGTGTCAGTGGGGATGTCGCACTTTTTCAAGAAGGCTTTGAGGGTGGCCTTGAATTGTTTCCTCTGCCCACCTGGGACTCGCTTGCCATGTTGGAGCTCTGAGTAGAGCACTTGTTTTGGGAGACTAGCATTGGTCATGCGGACGATGTGGCCTGTCCATCGGAGCTGATCGAATGTGGTCAATGCTTTGATGCTGGGAATGTTGGCCTGAATGAGAACACTGACAATGGATTTGCAGGATCTTGCGGAGGCAGCATTGGTGGTATTTCTCCAGTGCTTTGAGGTGCCTGCTGTACATAGTCCATGTCTCAAGCATATAGGAAGGTGGGTATCACTACTGCTCTGTAGACCATGAGCTTGATGCCGGGTTTGAGGTCCTGGTCTTCAAACACTCTCTTCCTCAGGCGACCGAAGGCTGCACTGGCACACTGAAGGTGGCGTTGGACTTCGTCATCGACGTCTGCCCTTGTTGACAGTAGGCTCCTGAGGTATGGAAAATGGTCCATGTTGTCCAAGGCCTAGTCATGGATCTTGGTAATCGGAGGGGCAGTACTGTGTGGCAGATGCAGGTGGGCAGAGGTCCTTTGTCTTATGGATATTTAGTGTAAGCCCCATACTCTGGTACGCTTTGGTGAAGGTGTTGATGATGGCTTGGAGTTCGGCATCCAAATGTGTGCAAACACAAGCGTCGTCTGCATAGTGTAATTCAATGACAGAGGATGGGACGACCTTGGATCTGGACTGGAGGTGACGGAGGTTGAACAATTTCCCATTTGTTCTGTAGATTAGCTCTACGCCAGCGGAGAGCTTATTGAGGGTGAGATGGAGCATTGCAGCAAGGAAGATTGAGAAAGCGTTATGATGACACAACCTTGCTTGACCCCGGTCTGTACATGCATTGGGTCTGTGGTGGATCAATTCTTCAGGATCAAGGCTTGCATGTCATCTTGGAGCAGGCGGAGGATGATGACAAACTTTTGAGGACAGCTGAATTTGAGGAGGACACTCCATAATCCCTCATGGTTGACTGTGTCGAAGGCCTTTGTGAGGTCAAAGAAGGCCATTTACAAAGGTTGGTGCTGTTCCCTGCATTTCTCTTGTATCTGACGCACGGTGAAGATCATGTCCATTCTGCCCCTTAGTGGGCGGAATCCGCATTGCGACTCTGGGAGGAGCTCTTCAGCCACTGGGAGAAAGAGATAGAGGAGGATTCTTGCGATGACTTTCCCTCTGGCAGACAGCAGGGAAACTCCTCTAATTACCGCAATCAGACCTTTCTTGAAGATGGTCACAATTATGGCTTCTGAGATCCCCTGGCATGGTCTCCTCCTTCCAAATAAGAGAAATGAATTGATAGATTTGCGCCAATAGTGCTTCTCCACCATGCTTTAGTTATTCGGCGAGGATTCGGCGATGGAATCAGTGGCAAGAGTACAACGTTTGTTTCAGAGATAGAAATAGGGAGATATGAGGCCATCAACACAAGGCTGAGAATTTTAAGAGAGCCAATGTTGGTCAGCGAGAACAAGTGTGAGTGGGACTTGATGTGGGATATGATACGGACAGCAGAGTTTTGGATGAGCTGAAGTTTTCGGAGGGTGGAGGATGGGAGCCAGACTGGGAGAGCCTTGGAATAGTTGAGTCTGGTTAGTGTCAAAAGCATGGATAAGTGTTTCAGCAGCAAATTAGCTAACTTATGGGTGGAGGCTGATAATGTTACAGAAAAGAAAGAATTGGAAGACCGGAGTTTTTGTCATGGAGAGGTTATGGGATTGGAAACTCAGCTCGGGGTCGAATAGGGTGCCAAGGTTGCAAACTGTCTGGTTTAGCCTGAGACATGGCAGGGGAGGGGATGGAATCGGTGGCAAGAGTACAACGTTTGCTTCAGGTGCTGAAAATGATGCTTAGATGGACGAAACTGCTGCTTGTCTGAGATTGGACATCAAATAAAAAGGACTGACAACAGAGGCAGTGGCGGGTCGAGAGGTGTCGTGGACAAGTAGAGGTAGGTGGCGTTGGCGTACATAGGGAAGCTGACCCCATGTCTTTGGATGATGTCACCAAGGGGCAATATTTTGATGAGGAAGAGGAGTAAGGATAAGTCATTAGATGACTCCAGAGGTAACTGTGGAGATGGGAAGGGAAGCCATTGCTGGAGATGCTCTGGATATGATTAGATAGTTAAGTGTAAAACAAAGCACAAGTAGCTCTACTGAGCTGGACAATGGAAGAGAGATGTTGGAGAAGGTTGGTGTGGTTGACCATGTCAAAGATTTGTAGAGAGATAAAGGATAAGGCAAAATCCAATTTTATTACATTTTTACTGGTCTTTTGGGATCAAAAAATCTGCAATTCCAATAATTTTTCGATAATAACAGTAAATCAATGACTTGATTATTTAAGTGGCTGAGTCTATGAATCCTTTAAGGTGATCAGTTTCTATCATCTTTATGCAAAGTTATTGGAGATTTTGAGTGTTCCCTATTAATGCCTATATTTCTATGTTGCAAAAAAACATCAAATTACAACTGTATTCATATAAACAAAACTGACAAAATTAGTATCCTCGCCTTTAGAAGATTTCATGCTAAGCCTTTCATGCCTTCAAGGTCAAAAATCCTTTTTTACAACTTTGATACATAAAATTGCCTATTCCCCAAAATATTTTTTTTGGTCTTTAAGTGGATTTAAAACTTAACATACTAGGCCAGCTAATGAAAATAGAAATCAAATGTAAATAGCTTTCGAAGTGGAAAAGAGAAAATCAAAGAACAAGGCAATCTGGGCCATTCTCACATGCCTCTGAGTAACCAACAACAACAACTTGTTTTTATATAATGTCTATAATGTAGTGAAATGTCCCAAGGTGCTTCACAGAACTATTATGAGATAGAGGAGGATTCTAGCAAAGACTTTCCCAGTGGCTAATAACAGGGAGATTCCTCTGTAGTTCCAGCAGTTGGACTTGTCCCCTTTTTTAAAGATGGTCACGATTACAGCATCTCTGAGATCTCCCGGCATGCGCTCCTCCTTCCAGATGAGAGAGATGAGGTCATGCATTCATGCCAATAGTGCCTCTCCACCATACTTTAGTGCCTCAGCAGGGATTCCATCCGCTCCCGTTGCCTTGGTGTTCTTGAGCTGGCGGATAGCCTTTTCGACTTCGTGCAGGGCTGGGGTTTTGTTGAGATGGTGGCGGGTAGCATGCTGCGGGATGGAGTCGAGAACACTTGAGTCAAAGGCAGAGCCTCGGTTAAGGAGATCTTCGAAGTGCTCCTTCCAGCGGGTCCTGATTGCCTCGGTGTCCTTGATGAGTGTCTCCCCATTCTTGACCAGCAGTGGGGTGTGTCATGTATTCAACCAGCATTGTAACCCATGTATAATCTGACCTAAGTTATACACTGTAAGAACAATGACCACTAGGTGGTGAACTTGTCGGAGACACTCCTAACCTGGACCTTCAGGTATAAAATGGGAAGCTCCACCCACTTCCATCACTTGAGTGCTAAGGAATCAAGGACAAGTCACAGACTGACCTCTCAAGCATGGGCCTCATGTGCATTTATACTGTATAGTAAGGACGTATCAATGGCGACAAGAAACTGGGATTTAAACCAAGCATGGCCACTAGCAGAACAGACGAGAGGTACTGTGTTTAAGGAATGGTTGGGACAGAGATTCAACATTGTTAAAGCAGCACACAGTTCTCCAGGCAGACAGGGGCAATCGGGCATGCCCCAACATGTAGTCGAACGCAGAGGGGGAGTTCGACAGAGACAATGGCAAGCTGAACGGCGATTCACGCCATTGCAAGGGACAATGCGGCCAGTAATGGAGCCATCAACACCTGTTAATGGCGCACTCAAGGACAGTCACAGGGGCAGTCAGGGACGATTGACTGGCAAGGGACCTTTTGTTTCCAACAACAGCTCATGTTGGAGGTGTGGAGGCACACACTCAGCCGGAGTTTGCAGAGATGAGCAAAATACCTGCAGAAATTGCAGAAATGAATGCTGGGGGAAATTGCTGGAAGTTGAAGTTCAGCGAGTTCATGTGGAGCAAGTATACAGTTCATACACCAGGACGCCACCGATAATGATGAAAGTGCTCCTCAATGGCATCCCAGTATCAATGGAGCTAGACACGGGGCCAGCCAGACCCTGATGGGTATCAAACAGTTCGAAAGGTTGTGGGTGTCCAAGGCCAGGAGGCCAAAATTATCGGCGATTGACGCACAGCTACGGACATACACAAAGGAGATCATTCCGGTGCTAGGCAGCACCATGGCAGTCGTGACCCACAAAGATTCGGAGAACAAGTTGCCACTCTGGGTTGTACCGGGGGACGGTCCCGCACTAGTGGGGAGGAGTTGGCTTGCTGTCATGAACTGGAAATGGGCGATGTCAATGCAATTTTCTCTGTGGACCGATCATGCTCACAGAGCCTGGACAAATTTGACTCATTATTTCAACCTGGCATTGGCACTTTCATGGGGGCCAAGATAGCGATTCACATAAACCCGGATGCCAGGCCAGTACACAACAAGGCCAGAGCTGTGCCATACGTGATGCGGGAAAAGATAGAAGGCGAATTGGACCGCCTGCTGAGGAAAGGCATCATCTCGCCAGTCGAATTCAGTGACTGGGCGAGCCCGATTGTGCCGGTGCTCAAGGCGGATGGGTCGGTCAGGATATGTGGTGATTACAAGGCCACCATCAATCGGGTGTCACTCCAAGACCAGTACCCACTACCGAGAGCGGAGGACCTCTTTACGACGCTATCCGGTGGCAAACTTTTTTCAAAATTGGACCTCACCTCAGCTTACATGACCCAGGAGCTGGCAATTGAGTTGAAGAAGCTGACCACCATCACGACACACAAGGGGTTGTTTGAGTACAACAGATGTCCGCCGCGATCTTCCAACGAAACATGAAAAGCCTCCTCAAGTCGATTCCAGGGACGGTGGTTTTTCAGGACGACATCCTCATCACGGGTTACGATACTGAAGAACACCTCCACAACCTGGAGATGGTGCTACGCAGACTGGACCGGGTAGGGCTGCGACTGAAAAAGGCGAAGTGCGTCTTCCTAACTCCAGTGGTAGAATTCTTGGGGATGAGGGTAGCAGCAGACGGGATCAGCCCTATTGCGTCCAAACTGAAGCGATCCAGAGAGCACCCAGACACCGTAACACGACGGAGCTGCGTTCGTTCCTGGAGCTCCTGAACTATTTTGATAACTTTCTTCCCAAATTGAGCACGCTGCTAGAGCCGCTACACATGCTCCTTCGCAAAGGTCATGAATGGGTCTGGGGGGACAGCCAGGAAAGGGCTTTTAATAGAGCACGCAATTTGTTATGTTCCAACAATCTGTTAACGCTATACGACCCATGTAAGAAACTTGTGTTAACGTGCGATGCGTCGTCCTATGGTGTTGGGTGTGTGTTGCAGCATGTCAATGCCAAGGGTCAGTTACAGCCGGTAGCTTATGCCTCCAGGAGTCTGTCCCAGGCAGAAAGGGGCTACGGGATGGTAAAAAAGGAGGCGCTCGCATGTGTATATGAGAATGTGTAAAAGGGTTGCGAAAGTGGTCGATGACTAGAGAAGGTGGCAAAAGGATGGAGATAGGGAATCATGGGAAAATAGCTAAAGAAATGGTCAAGATACAGACAACTGCAGAATCAACAGAAAAAAAAGGGGTTACCAAGAGTTGAAGTTGAGGTTAGACACGGGTCATGAGAAAGCCCAAGGCAGCACAAAGAAAGAAAGCAATTCTAGATAGGAAGGGAAAAGTAATAGCTTCTACTGATAAGGAGGAAGAGAAACTAATTGGGTTCTTTACTGATAAGGGAAGACAGTGTAGCAAAGCTATAACTAACCTACCTGACACCAGCCCTAATTGGGAGACTTTCTTGCCTGCCATTGGACGCACTCGGGGGGTGGGGAGGCAGAAAGGGATTGGATAGACCAAGTGCTAATCAAATGTGTTCTGTTTTGAAAATGTATATCTACTGTGCTTTTCGCGCTGAAAAGGGGCTTGTCCAGGGGAAGGTAAACAGGCTCTGATTGAGAGTGTTCCTTTGTCTTGACCAGTCCCGGCCAGAGAATCTTCAATAAAGGTCTTTTACAGAAAAGGCAAAAGGTGTTCGTGTATTCGCTGAAACAGATTGAGGGAAAAAGAATCCGTATCAACATTTGGTGTCAGAAGTGGGATCTCAACGGACGTCTGCTGAAAGCTTGCGAATTAAGAGCCAGACTAGCCTTGGACGAGACGGGAGGAAAGTGGCCACTGGAGTGAGTACCCTTTAAAATACCACTTCAGTTTCCTTCAGTTCCCAAAGTCTGAGGAACGTTTGGCTACTCGCTGGTTCTCAGATAGCGTCTGAACGAGATCCAGGCCAATCTGGCGAATACCTTTTAACTTAGGAAATAAGTGTCCAAGTCAGGTACGACGTCGACTTTGTATATCACTTAGTCCGTCTAAAACCGCGCGGCGACGTGGAGAGATAGGGAAATAGATAATCGCGCGGCGACGCGAACCGCGCGGCAACACGGAGGGATAGGGAAATAGACAATTGCGCGGCGACGCGGAGGGATAGGGAAATAGACTATAGCGCGGTGACGCGAATAGGAAAACCGCGGGGCATCGCGGAAGAAAAGGGAAATTGTGTAAAACTAAATCGCGGGGTGACGCGAGGAATTGTGTAAGGATAAAAGGAATTGTTTAAGGATAAAATTGGGCAATCATGGATCCAAAAATAAAGCCGGCCAAACAAAAAAAATTTTAATTAATAAGCTTTGTTGAATGAAGGGAGACTTTTGTGAGTGTCTGTTTTTGAATGAGAGTACTTGTGTGATTTTTTGACTGCGGAATGAATTTTTATCTTTTCATGTTTTTTAAAAGCCTGTTTGGAGAGGTGATGCAGCTGTCTATTAATTTAGGCTCCTCCCACTTCTCCAAACAGAGTGAAAGTTTTTTTCAACCCTTTGTGGTGTTGTCCTGTATGTGGGAAGTTTTAAGATATTTTAAGTTGGGAACGCAGGTGTGAATATATTCGGATGATAAGTTACGGAGCTAGGAAATGCACAAAGGATAAATTTAATTTGTTGAGTAAAAGATAAAAAAATAATTTATTTGACACGCTCACTTACTTGTCGAAAGAAAACATGCAATGATTGATTACATTGGGTTGAAAGACATAAATTTAGTCTAGGAATGAGATAAAGAATGCCTTTTTAAAAAAAAAGCTCCTAGCTCAAAAAAAAAGTTTTAAATAAAGATTGAAATTACAAAATTTGAATTGGGATTTTGAGATATTAAGAGAAGGCACAGCAAAATACTGAGGTGGATTCAAAAAAAAATTATTATATTAAATCTGATCTCTTAAAGAAAATAGGAGATATAAAACTACAAGGTTTGGAAACAATCTAGAAATACTTTCAGGGATCAGGTCAAACTCCTGGGCGAGTGTCAAGCTATCTGTGAAGGTGTAAAAGGGACTTTTGAAAAATGTTAAAAACAGCAAGCTTTAGCAGTTTAGAAGAGACATTGTAACGACCTTGAAACTGGAACAATTGAGATAACGAAAAGCAACCCTCTCAGCCTACGTGCCAGATTCCCCTCTAGTTATGGAAAAGACGGAAAAAAAGACGCAACCTTGAAAGAAAACAAATTGAACGAATTTGAAAGAAAAAGTGTCTTCGATTGTCTGATGATTTAAAATTAACAAATTTACCGAGACACGAGCCCTCTGTGTAAAATACAAAACCTAATTTGAAGAAAGGAGATCTTTAAAAAAAAAATAACGTACTAAATTGGTGCTGAAAGGAAAAAAAAGTGTTCTGAGATGGAAAAGGACATAACTTACTAAATACTAGCTGATATTTGCTGTGAAAAAGATATTGGCTTAATTGAAAAAATTTTGGAAGAGGTAAAAGACACTCTCCATTGATAATGATTTTAAATTATGAGAAAGTTCCACTGCAGTTTGAAAAGATGAATCACTTCTGTCAAGTTGGCAGGAAAATGCCACTAAGTGAGGATTCTCATTAATGGAAGGAGGACATGTTAAACCCCTAGATGTATTAAAGAAAGAGTGCGCGCATGAAAAACGTACCAAGAGCTCCACTTGGACCTCTGAAAAGGGTATTGATAGACTACGTAGTCAAATGGTTGGCCTTGCATTGACCGAGGCTGATGACGAAATTGAATTTCAGTAAACAAAATAGCTATTATAAATGTGTGGTCTCGTTTTAAATCAATTTAAAAAGAAATCTTTGGCAAGTACTTGAATTAGAAGTTAAAAAAAATTGGAGTTTAATCTAAAATGCTGTCTTCCCTGATGAGAAGACTTTTATTATGACTGCTTTACTAATGATTTCTGCTGTTTTAATGGATTCCTAATTTCTAAGCAAGTTTTGAAGGCACAAAGACTTAAAAAAAAAGAATTTTTCGGATGATTACGTGAAGTCACGTAATGACATCAGGCTTTTTTACAAACCTGTAAAGGAGTTAACCCTTTCCATTGACAGCTGTTTTATACTGGACATTATTAATTTGGATTTCTTAATAGAATAAAAAAGACTCACCTAACAGAGGAAATGGTGCGACAGTCAGAATAAAAATAAAAACAGAACTAGCCTATGTAATAATACTCGCCTGATACAAATAAAAGAAAGATACTCAAACAAAACAAATTCAAGAGTTAAAAGCTAAGATAAATAAGCTGGAAGAGGTTTAAAAAAAAACAGGGCCAGACGGATAGTGCAGTGCGCAGCCATAGCACCATCACCTATGGCAATAGAGCCAATGTACCCCACGGTGGGTAAGTGTAGTCTACAAACCCAACCTAACTTTACCTCCGATTTCACAGAGTGACCGCAACATGCATGGATAAAAGATGAGTAGACCAGAACCTAACACCTGGTGACGACCAGGCTATCTGTTTAAAATTTGCAGATAAAACACTCACCGAGATGGGACCGCAGCGGCTATTTCGACTCTGGAGACTCAGGATACTGGGGATCTTGAGGCCCACGCAGGCACTGGATAATACAGATGGACTACGAGAGATATAGCACACGCAGGAAAGACACAACTACATGAACTAGCTTTGTTTAATTTGACTGCCCAAATATGCAACCCAGCAGCCAAGGACTGGAGCAAGGACAGAACTTATTTTAACGCATGGCTATGTATAGTGTATTAAGTAAGGTTGTAATGCAGCAGGCTGCCGATGCCATGGGCGCCAGTAGATTCCGAGGACAGGAGCAAAAGGGGAAGGGCGCAGAAATCCAACTGGATGGAATTTCAGTTCTAGAAGCTCATGCCTGGGAGGACGAAGCTGCAAACAAGCAGCCAAATCCACCCCACAAGAAACAGAAGGGTGGGAACAGAATGGAGCAAAGGGGGGGGCTAGTAATAAAAGAATCTAAAGAAAGGATATAATTTGGGTGCGTCAGCGACTACTTATCCTAAACCTAATGGATATCATTTTTCCTAGCTTCTGTGGGAATGAAACTATAAGTCTATACCCGAACCTGGCACAACGGATCCTCGAAGGCCTGGAACCCACTACCCTGAGATTTAATGTCAGAAATGGAACAGGGCAAGGTCGAAAATAAAGGGGAATACTGGAAACACTAGGCACGGGTTATGCGGCAGGGGTTATGACGATGAATTCCATAGGCCTGTCGGCAATATACGACCGGGTTAACAACTTAATGGCGTAGTCTTGAGTGGTTTAGTGGGGAGGGACTTGGATAACCAAGCCCTACATGCGCGGTGGGGAGATGGCGTGGAAGGGGAACTGTTACAAGTGGCCCATACATTGCCGAAATGCCAAGACAATAAAATTGATCCACGCAATGGGGAAAGATATAAGTAAACGATTACAGGCTGAGATAGTTTGCTCCGGGTATGGGGCCTGGATATTAAGCGAGGTACAACATAATTTGGAGCAACTCCAGAATGGAGACATACCAGATTGGATTCCGAACAGCATACTTAACAATTGGACTCTAGATAAAAAAATGAATAACACATGCGAGGTACGAAGAAATAGTCACGCATGCGTGCCGAAATTCAGATGTATTACTGGGCGGGTGAATATGATTGGATTTGTGTTGTCCATACCACAGTATGATGTAACAAAGGGAGACCCCTTATATCAGATCGATAATATTGGTGAAGTGAGAAACCAAACTCGGTTACGTTACCATCAGCCTGCCAGACGGGTGATTAAAATTAACAGTAGTACCAAAGGCATTGATATAACTGCTATAAAATTAACCAAGTGGTTTTATGTCGAGGTACGCCATGAATGACGAATGATGATTGCAGATTCCACCAAACAAACGGATGCATGCTGAGTATCACTCCTCTCGAACACGATCTTGAGACCATCGCTGCCCCGCAAGGGAACTGAGAGTGATGCGTGAGCACGGGGGCAGCCAACTTAACCATTAAGACCAGGGGAGGAGTCACCCCCTGTGTCCTCATTACTCCTAACTTCTGCTTCAGACCCAAGGGAGAAATAGACATAGACGGATATCATATACATCCCGAGACAATGGAAATCATCGACGGAACAATCACGGATACCCTCCGAGAGGGGTACGAAGAGGCGGTATGGGAACCGCAAGGCAAACAGATACCGGAACTAAATGAGGAACAATTACGTTTGGTGCAAGGAATCCAGAATCAAAGACGACAGTATGTCCGGCTGATGGAAGAAATAGACAACTTACAGAAAGACACTAACGCAATGCTGGCTGATCAGCCCTGGTACTCAAAGCTGTGGGACATTGGACTTAATATTCAAATTCACCCATGGATAAGAATAATATCACATGTACTTGTAGTAATACAGGGTCTGGTTCTGATGGTCATGATGGGATTAACATGTGCACGAATTAAACAGGCCAAACAATAAGTCAGGGCACGCACTATGATTAAGGCCATAAGGGATGAAAATTTAAGCAGTCCTACAGGAAGGACTTACCTTATATAACTCTGTGGGAAGGTTTCAGGAGGTCCCGAAGCTTGGGAGATGGCCACCCAGGTGAACGAACCTATCTAGAACTTGCCTACAGGGAGATAGTTATTGGGAAATATGGCCAGCTTGGCGTATAGCCAAGGCCAAAAGGGGGGAAATGTAAGAGAAAGATTTGGCATTAAGGGTACCAGTGGGACAAGGGTTAAAGTGCTGGTTCCTGCACTGGCCCATAAGGAGGTAAAAGGCCCCTCTTCGGCCTTGTACCAAGGCTCCAGAAGTTATCAAGTCAATAGTATTCCGACAGGATACAATGTGAGAACCTAAACAGACATCGATAAGACCTTGCGAAGAGGCTCGAGGCGGACTCACAGACAACAAGTAGGATCAGGAAAGAGAGTGCGCACGGCTAAACGCGATACTCCTGGAATAAGCACCAGGGTTATCATGGAATGATAAAAGGGGGGAATGAGAATGTGTAAAAGAGTTGCGAAAGTGGTAGATGACTAGAGAAGGTGGCAAAAGGATGGAGATAGGGAATCATGGGAAAATAGCTAAAGAAATGGTCAAGGTACAGACAACTGCAGAATCAACAGGAAAAAAAGGGGTTACCAAGAGTTGAAGTTGAGGTTAGACACGGGTCATAAGAAAGCCCAAGGCAGCACAAAGAAAGAAAGCAATTCTAGATAGGAAGGGAAAAGTAAAAGCTTCTACTGATAAGGAGGAAGAGAAACTAATTGGATTCTTTACTGATAAGGGAAGACAGTGTAGCAAAGCTATAACTAACCTACCTGACACCAGCCCTAATTGGGAGACTTTCTTGCCTGCCGTTGGACGTACTCGGGGGGGGGGGGGGGGAGGCAGAAAGGGATTGGATAGACCAAGTGCTAATCAAATGTGTTCTGTTTTGAAAATGTATATCTACTGTGCTTTTCGCACTAAAAAAGGGGCTAGTCCAGGGGAAGGTAAACAGGCTCTGATTGAGAGTGTTCCTTTGTCTTGACCAGTCCCGGCCAGAGAATCTTCAATAAAGGTCTTTTACAGAAAAGGCAAAAGGTGTTCGTGTGTCAGTGTATTCGCTGAAACAGATTGAAGGAAAAAGAATCCGTATCAACATTTGGTGTCAGAAGTGGGATCTCAACGGACGTCTGCTGAAAGCTTGCGAATTAAGAGCCAGACTAGCCTTGGACGAGACGGGAGGAAAGTGGCCACTGGAGTGAGTACCCTTTAAAATACCACTTCAGTTTCCTTCAGTTCCCAAAGTCTGAGGAACGTTTGGCAACTCGCTGGTTCTCAGGTAGCGTCTGAACGAGATCCAGGCCATGATGAGCAGTGCAGATAATCAAACAGGGGATGCTCAGAATCCAAGGGGGTTTCCTACAAAGCCGCTTATCACGCTTCCTGTTGGCCTACAGATCCCGACCACACTCACAGGGGTTCCACCCGCAGAGCTGCTAATGAAAAGGATGCTCAAAACCCGGTTATCCCTTATATACCCCACCATGAAAGAAATTGTCGAGATCAGGCGCCAGTCACAATATGACTACCATGACAGGAATGCGAGGGTGCGATGTATTGATGGAAATTACCCTGCTTTTGTCCTCAACTACGCTGCAGGGCCCAAATGGCTCGCAGGCACTGTGACTGGCAAAGAGGAAAATAGGATTCTGGTAGTTAAACTTACCAATGGACAAATCTGCCGCAAACACGTGGATCAAACAAAAAGGAGGTTCAGCAACCCCATAGAAGAAGCAGAAGAAGAACACGATATAGAGTTCACTCCACCACAGGTGACCGAACACCGGAACCAAAGGGAGGAGAGCCCAGTCACTGGGGCAGTCTGGATAGGCCTGAGGCACCGCAAACAGCAGACACTCAGCGCCCAACAACCGGAGCCCCAACTCAGGCGCTCTACAAGAGAGCGTAAACCACCAGAGAGACTTAACCTGTGATCCCAATAAAACTTTGTGGGGGAGGTGATGTCATGTATTCAACCAGCATTGTAACCCATGTATAATCTAACCTAAGTTGTATGTGAGAATAATGACCACGAGGTGGTGAACTTGTGGGAGACCCTCCTAACCTGGACCATCAGGTATAAAAAGGGACGCTCCACCCACTTCCATCACTTGAGTGCCCTCTCAAGCATGGGCCTCGTGTGCATTTATACTGTATAGTAAGGATGTATCAGGGTGGGGCCTTTGGTGTTTGGTGTTTGGTGTTTGGGCCGTAGATGGCCTTGATTGCGGTGAAGAATCCTCACACATCATGGCTGTTGGCCAGCTGCTGAATCTCCTGTGCTTTCTCCATCCGCCATCTATTCTTTAGGTCGCAGGTTTTTTGTTGGACCTTGGCCTTAAGCCGTCTGTAATGCTGCTTTGCTGCTCCCAAGTTGGGTTGTTGTTTTAGGTTCAAAGCATGGGCCTTACACCAAACATCCGTAAGGCAAAGGTCCTCCGCCAACCTGACCCGGCTACATTGCACTACCCCCCCAGTCATCAAGATCCAGGGTGCGACCCTGGACAACGTGGACCACTTTCCATACCTCGGGAGCCTATTATCAGCAAGAGCAGACATCGACGACGAGATTCAACAATGCCTCCAGTGCCAGCCCAGCCTTTGGCCGCCTGAGGAAAAGAGTGTTTGAAGATCAGGCCCTCAAATCTGCCACCAAGCTCATGATCTACTGGGCTGTAGTGATACCCGCTCTCCTGTACGGCTCAGAGACGTGGACCATATACAGTAGACACCTCAAATCGCTGGAGAAATGCCACCAACGATGTCGCTGCAAGATCCTGCAAATCCCCTGGGAGGACAGACGCACCACCGTTAGCGTCCTCAACCAGGCCAACATCCCAGCATCAAAGCACTGATTACACTAGACCAGCTCCGCTGGGCGGGCCACATTGTTTGCATGCCTGACACAAGACTCCCAAAGCAAGTGATCTACTCAGGAGGGCAGAGGAAAAGTTTCAAGGACATCCTCAAAGCCTCCTTGATAAAATGCAACATCCCCACAGACACCTGGGAGTCCCTGGCCAAAGACCGCCCTGTGGAGGAAGTACATCCGGGAGGGAGCTTAGCACCTCGAGTCTCATCGGCGAGAGCAAGCAGAAATCAAGCGCAGGTAGCGGAAGGAGTGTGCGGCAAACCAGTCCCACCCACCCTTTCCTTTATCGACTGTCCGTCCCACCTGTGACGGAGACTATAATTCCCGTATTGGACTGTTCAGTCACCTAAGAACTCACTTTTAGAGTGGAAGCAAGTCTTCCTTGATCACCGAGCTGCATAAGTAAAAATTAACGCAGATGACCAAAAGCTTGGTTAAAGAGGTATGTTTTAAGGAGCGTCTTGAAGGAGGAAAGAGAGGTGGAGAGTTTTAGGCGGAGAGTTCCAAAGCTCAGGACCTAGGCAGCAGAAGGCACGGCCACTAATGGTTGAGCGATTTTAATCTGCTCAAGAGGGCAGAGGGCAGAATTAGAGGAGCGCAGACATCTTGCGGGCGCGGGGGGGGGGGTGGGGAAGGGGGGAGGGGGTTGTGGGGCTGGAGGAGATTACAGAGATAGGGTGGGGCGAGGCCATGGAGGGATTTGAAAATAAGGATGAGAATTTTGAATCGAGGCTTTGCTTAACCGGAAGTTAATGCAAGTCAGCGAGCACAGGAGCTATGGGTGAATGGAACTTGGTTAAAGAGCAGCCTGACTGGAAGACTGGGACAGGTCTGGAAATGCTGAAACAAAAGGGGAAATATAAATAAATAAAACAAGATGCATGTACGGAGCTTATTTGATTAATACATTTATTAGAGGAATTAGTTTGAGTCTCAGGACTATATTTTGCTCTGTTCGTTAATTATATGAAAATACAGCTGTAAAATTCCTTTGGTTGCCATGCGTTATAAATGCATTTGCGAAATTTGCAGTTAACATAGGGTTAAACTGAATCCAGATTCACACCGGTGGGAGCACAGCAAAGTCGCCAGGCCAGAAAATGTAGGTTGCACAGTGTAGCGAGGCAAATATTTTCTTTTGCAGCCTATATTTTCATCATCATTATCATCATCATAGGCAGTCCCTTGGAATCGAGGAAGACTTACTTCCACTGCTAAAGTGAGTCCTTTGGTGGCTGAACAGTCCAATGAGAGAGCCGCAGACTTTGTCACAGGTGGGACAGACATTCGTCAGGGGCAGGGGTGGGTGGGTGGGGCTGGTTTGTCGCACGCTCCTTCCGCTGCCTGCACCTGACCTCTTCATGCTCGCGGCGTTGAGATTCGAAGAGCTCAACGCCCTCCCGGATGCACTTTCTCCACCTTGAGCGGTCTTTGGCCAGGGACTCCCAGGTGTCAGTGGTGATGTCGCACTTTACCAGGGAGGCTTTGAGGGTGTCCTTGTAATGTTTCCGATGCCCACCTTTGGCTCATTTGCCGTGAAGGAGCCCCGCATAGAGCAATTGCTTAGGGAGCCTCATGTCTGGCATGCGAACTTTGTGCCCTGCCCAGGGAAGCTGATCGAGTGTGGTCAGTGCTTCAATACTGGGGATGTTAGCCTGGGTGAAGACACTGATGTTGGTGCATCTGTCCTCCCAGAGGATTTGCAGGATCTTGTGGAGACATCGTTGGTGATATATCTCCAGCGACTTGAGGTGTCTTCTGTACATCGTCCATGCCTCTGATCCATACAGGAGGGCAGGTATTACTACAGCCCTGTAAACCATGAGCTTGGTGGTAGATTTGAGGGCCTGGTCTTCGAACACTCTTTTCCTCAGGCGGCCACCTATATTTTAACAGTTGCACATATACACTACAAATGCAAAACAAATGTGGATATTATTACCGTGGATGTGACGTCACACCATTGAAGTGCATTCTTTAGGAACATTAGTATTTTGTACCCACTGTTTATACGGCCTATTCAGAAAATCTTTCTTCACATCACTGCCCATGTCATTTATTTTTCACAGATTTATTGATGATTGCTGTGCTATCTCCATGTTTCAAGAAAACCGTGGAATATGTGTAGAGATTAACCTGCATCAACCATCGCGCAGTCAATGATGATGTGGATATAATGAGTGTTATAATTTTAATGAGAATTAACAGAAATGACATCTGTCACCTCGTGGTGCATTATAGAACATAAGAACATAAGAATTAGGAACAGGAGTAGGCCATACAGCCCCTCGAGCTTGCTCCACCATTCAATCAGACCTTGGCTGATCTTTGACCTCAACTCCACTTTCCTGCCCTATCACTAATAGCTGGAGTACTTAGACCAGCAGAGTATTCTAACTCTAGGCAAAAGGTTGTATCAGCTCATACGCTGAAATCTTACCTCTGAATGGTCAACAATTACGAATCCATTGGCTGAAGTGGCATGATATCAAGAAAGCAAAAAATGGAATTAAAAAAAAATCTATAGCTGGTGTATCTTGGTGTAAAGCTCAAAATGCGCTCACTCCTGAGAAGCTAAGAAATTAACAGCAATATAACTATATTAATATTGTAATATTTTGATTTTTTCCTTAATAGCCCTGTGATATCTTCTTTACGACATCACAAATGCACACATACAAGATACCGCTACAGGAACTTGTCAGGTGACCTTGTCACATGATGCTTTTATTGAATTTACATGCGTAGTCACATTACCACAGTAGTCCACCAGGTGGAGCAGTGATCCACTAGGTGGAGCTCTATATTATAGTTCTTCCTCCTTTATTAAGAATTAATCATAACAAATAATCATCATACATAATTTGCATGGTTATACACTATAAAAGATATCGACGTATTTTGCCATATTTACAAATCATACTTAACCACTGGTTTTCTGTTTCGAAGAGGATAACTTTGCTCTTGAACAGAACTTTCCAAACTTGGTGTCGAACTTAGACTCACTCGAGGCTGAGCCTGAGGAGAATTTTTCTCCAAGGGTAACCCCTGATTTACATTTGGACTTTCTTCAACTTCAGACTGTTTGTCTACCTGACTCGGACTCAGACTTAAATTCTGACTTTCTCTTGGACTTGTTTCTAGTACATCTGATGTAGGATTTGCTACTGCTACTCTACTTGTAACAAGACTATCTGATTCATCAGAAATAATCGAATCATTCCAACTTTCAACTCCTTCCACATCTGTAGGTAAAATATGATCAATGTGAACAAACCTAACCATTCCATGATCAAACATCTTGACCAAATATGTGCGAGGGTCACATATCTTCACTACTCTTCCTGGTAATCACTTTAACCATTTATGGTGATGGTTCTTCATTCTACCCTTCTGATTTAATTTCACACTTCTCTCTCTTACTCTACCTCTTTCATGATTCTATTTCTGTCTAAATTGTTTCTCTTCGATTGCCTGTGCCATGTTTGGCTTTAACCACGAGAACCTGGTTTGTGGCTGTCGTTTGAGAAACAACTCTGTTGGTGTTCTACCAATAGTTGTATGAAGAGTATTACACTTAGTAATCAGAAAGTTTGCCAGTTTGTGGTCCAACGACAAGTGTCGTTTCCTTGGATTTGGATCCAACATTTGCTTGATGAGAGCACGTTTTACAATTTGTACGATGCGCTCTGCTGCACTATTTGAAGCAGGGTGGTATGGTGGAACTTTGGTATGCTTCACACCATTTCTGCTCATGAACTGTGCAAATTCTATTGAACAAAATTGCGGCCCATTATCAGACACAATTTATTCTGGGAGACCATATGAAGAAAACAATCTTCGCAAATTGTCTAGTGTTTTACTTGTTATTTTCCGCATCGGAAACACCTCTACCCCCTTCAAATGATTATCAATCACAATGAACAATTGTCCTTCTAGATCAGCAAAATTTACATGTAACCTTTGTCACACTTTGGGAGACAATTTCCATGGCTGTAATGGTACTGGTAGTGTTTCTTGCTTAACAATTGACATGTTGTACACTGATTAACGATGTACTCTATATCTTTAGCTAGACCTGGCCACCATAAGTAACTGCATGCAAAACTCTTGGTCAAGCACATTCCCAGGTGCTAGTCATAAGAACATAAGAAATAGGAGCAGGAGACCATTTGGCCTCTCGAGCCTGCTCTGCCATTCAATAAGATCATGGCTGATCTGATCCTGGCCTCAACTCCACTTCCTGCCCACTCCCCATAACCCTTGACCACCTTATATAAGAATCTGTCTATCTCCACCTTAAATATATTCAAAGACCCAGCCTTCACAGCTCTCTGGGTAGAGAATTCCAAAGATTCACGACCGTCTGAGAAAAGAAATTCCTCCTCATTCCACCTCTCATTCTTCTAAACTCCAAGGAGTATAGCCCAACCTGTTCAACCTTTCTTCATATGACAACTCCTTAATTTCAGGAATCAACCTCGTGAACCTTCCCTGAACTGCCTCCACCTTCCTTAAATAGAGACCAAAACTGTACGTAGTGCTCCAGGTGTGGTCTCACCAACGACCTGTACAGTTGTAGCAGGACTTCCCTACTTTTATACTCCATTCCCCTTGCAATAAAGGCCAGCATTCAATTTGCCTTCCTGATTACTCGCTGTACCTGCATGCTAACTTTTTGCGTTTCATGTACAAGAACCCCCAGATCCCTCTGTATTACAGCATTTTCGCTCCCCATTTATATAATAATTTGCTTTTTTATTTCTCCTATCAAAGTGGATAACCTCACATTTTCCCACATGGTCATGAAGATCTCCAAACAATTTGGACCTGAACTTATTTGGAATAATTACTCTTGCACCCCACATGATACAATCTTTAGCCACTGATAATTCACTCCTACGAGCAAAGTATGACTGAATATCTTTCTCTCATACCTCATTTGGCCAGCCATTTACTATGTAATCATACATAGGCAAGGGTTAACCGTGGCCCCCCGACCTGTGAAAGAACAGCTCCGCAGATTGCGAGATAAAAGAGCTGGAGCAGCATACCACTTCAACCTCCAATACGAGCTGCTCCAAGTATGCCACGATTTTGAGATCGACGACTGGGTGACGTCATCCTGGTCGCCGCTTTGGCGCGTGGGCAGGAACATTGGCAGGGCCCAGGTACAGAGGAGTGGGAAGGTCGGGGCGGTTGAACGGTGAGTGTTTGTGGCGAGATGTGGTGTATATTTATGGCGGAGGAGCGGCAGATGAGGGTATGGGGCCCAGAAGAGCCGAGGGCCCGGGGCAGCACAGGCTATATATGTGCACTGCGATATATGTGCACGTTAGGTCCATGCAGCAGAACAGGTCTCCAGGTGTCCTGGTTAACCCTTGCCACTGGATAAAGGCCTAGCTCTGTCAAGCCTGTGTGGTGGCTGGTGTGCAACGGTCACCACACGTTAAAAAAATTCATGCACAGGCATCTTCCACCCCCTCAATTGGAGTTCAGGACTGGAACATCGGGTCCTTCATTGAAACACCTGTGAACTCTTGGAAGCAAGTCATCCTCGTTCGGGGGACCGTCTATGATGATGAATCATACATCTTTGACATAACTGTGTCCCGTTTCGTTGCTCTACAAATCTCTTCAGCTGTGACTGGCAGTTCATCAATGTATGAAAAATAGAACACTTCTTCTCTATTGGATGAGCATGGCAACCTGGACATAGCATCAGCATTACTGTGATCAGCTGATCATCTGTATTCAATGTCTTACATATATGCTGACAAAATTAAAGTCCATCTCTGCATTTGGGCTGCAATTAAGGTAGGAACTGGGGACTTTGGATGGAGGATTGCTGTCAGGGGCTTATGGTCAGTAACAATGGTAAACATACGACCATACAAGTATTTGTGGGACTTTTTGATCCCAAAAATCAATCCGAAGCTTCTCTTTCAATCTGCGCATAATTACGCTCATTGGTACTGAGTGTGCGTGAAGCAAAAACAATTAGTCTCTCCTCCCCACTAACTCATCCATGAGAGATCACTGCCCCAACTCCATATGGAGTGGTGTCACATGCTAGCTTGATCTCCTTAGATAGTTCATTACGAAGTAACATGGTACTCTCTGCCAACTAGCTTTTACACTCCTTGAATGCAGCGTCGCATCCTTCTGACCACTTCCAATAGACCTGTTTTTTCAAAAGCTCATTCAGTGGATTGAATCCACTGTAACACTGCAGCCAAATTTGATGGGAACTATTCATAATAGTTCATAAAACCCAAACATGATCGAAGTTCAGTGACATTCTTGGGAGTGGGTGCATTTCTGATTGCATCCAGCTTTCACTTGGTTGGGTGTAAACCATCTTTGTTTACTCTGTGCCCTAAGTACTCCACTGAACTTTGAAATAATTCACACTTGCAAGCAGTCACTCGTACTCTGTGCTTCGCTAGCCGTTTGAGCACTTCATTCAACATGTTATTATGGATTTGCCTGTTTGGTGCTGAAATGAGTATGCCATCTAAATAACATAATGTCCTTTCAATGCCTTGCAAAGACACCCCTTGGAATATGGCGGGGGCGAAAGACACTCCAAATGGTAGCCTATTATATTGATATAGGCCTAGATGAGTATTTATAGTCAAGCATAGTCCTCATCTAGTTTAAGTTATAAGTAGGCATTTGTGAGATCTAACTTTGAGAATATCTGACCATCTGTCTTCTACATTTGGTAATGTATTGGGTAGATTACTCGCTAGATCCTGGTTTACAGTTACTTTATAATCACCACACAACCTTATCTTACCATCTGGCTTAGGTACAAAAACAATGGGTGCAGCCCAATTACTTAGATTTATCTTGGAGAAAATGTTTTCAGTTTCTAGTCTTTTGAGTTCTTGCTCAACTTTCTCCTTGAGTGCGTATGATATGGTATAGAGGTGCAACGAGACCTGGGTGTTATGGTACATCAATCATTGAAAGTTGGCATGCAGGTACAGCAAGCGGTGAAGAAGGCAAATGGCATGTTGGCCTTCATAGCGAGAGGATTTGAGTATAGGAGCAGGGAGGTCTCACTGCAGTTGTACAGGGCCTTGGTGTAGAATTTACCAATATTTTTCAAATATTCCTGGTACCTTTCCCAAGCAGAGTAGAAGAATTCCTTTCTGGACTTTCAAAATGGAAGGAAAAACTTCGGGACACAAATGAGTTTAAAGGGGCAGACGAGGCCTGCAGGGGATAAAAGGGGATGCATTCATGGAGACCCCCCCCCCCCATTTGGACTCAGAGGAAAGGGAATTTAATTTGGAACTATCTACCAGAAAGTTTGAAATCCTAAAGTGCACATGGAAGAACCTACGAACTTTAATCGAATTTGGGATTTTTAAAAGGTGAATGTTGGGTCTGCAAGAAAAGGGGTGGGGTCAATCTCTAAAGGGCCAGTTTGGACATTGGGGCTAATCAAATTGCCTGGGAACTGTTTACCCTCGAAGCCTGTCCCTAGAAGACATTTACATTTTAACAATCGACCATGGAAGAAACATTATCCACCCTACCCAGAGGACCCAAATGTCACATACATGTTCCAACATCTTTTCAACAGGCATAGAAATATCTGGCTCAGGCTAGACTATCACAGTGGACAAGAGCTCATTAACTCAGAAAAGCCTATCAACGCCAGATTAAAACCACTTAATCAAGTTTCAGTTAGCTGGCTGCAAAATTGAAACAAAGAGCTGGGCCAGATTTGGTGGTCGATAAGAAAGCCTTTTTGGGGTATATCTATTCCCAGTTTTACAAGGAAAAGAACACACACAAGCAGCCAGAGGTGGTGAGTGAAGAAATGGAGCAGTGAAGAAAACTACAAGAAATCATCAAGGACTGACTAAGCATGAGGCCCACGAAACGGAAGGTTGTCAGCAACCAAATTGACAACCCGGGCCACCACAACCAGCGAAACGACCAACCGAAACCAACTCAGCAAAAACCGAAGAATCGACATTTATTCCCACTCTACAATCTACTTCTGAACGATCAACGGGTGAGAAATTACCAAAAAGGACTAACTAAAACTATTCCTAACCAAAGAAAGTGAGTACTTACCCCATACATCCAAAACGCAACTTAACGCAAAAACGGACTCACCCCAACTGAAGACTATGCAGTCTGAAGTCCTCTCCTCCGTCTGGGGTACTGCTCGCCTAGAAGGCCAAGTGCAGCGAACCCCGAAACCGCGATTCACCGACAATTGTCAAAGGGATTGGTGAGCATAGCCCCTGAACCCCCCAGATCTATAACTTAGTTAGTTAGGGGAATTGGGAGGGGGAGGCTGGGATAACTTGTGTAAATGTATCTGCATTCTCCTCTTTACCCCATTTAGAGTTTAAGCGGTATTCTTTTCCCCACAGGCTGTATGTTGCCAATTTATTCAATGTGTTGTACCCCTCAGTGTGTATTGGTATTACTCTTCTGTGTGTGTTATTAAAGGTGTGCCTTTTACTTCCTTTTAAACACAATAAAGCCATACCTGCTTCCTACCTTGAAACCGATTGTCTGTCCAAGTCTGTCACAGTCCCGAGAACCAGGGGTGTGGGAGCGATTCGAAACCGCTCATATAAGGTCAGAAGGGAAAGCTGACCCCGCCCCCCCCGCGAAAACCACCCCTTACATAATGGCGACCATGAAGGGACACTGGTACAAAGGACATGATAAGAGAGAGAGACTGGTTTCAGGAAAAGAAGCAAAATGGAAGAGGAGATTTCCTCGTATGTGTTTAAGAGGGTAAATGTGGCTAAGGAGTGGGTACTTGATCTATTGTATGCTGAGCGTCCAGAAGATGCTGCAGCTCAATGGACCGAGAGCAAGGACCATAAAAGGTCGATAGAGAAGGCCATTTGGCTAATTTGCCTTCAGCGACAGATCCGGCTTCTAGATAAGGAGAATGAGAAATTAAAGGGAGTATTGAGGCAGGCAGAAGAGAGGTCCAGTGCAAGGGCCACAGTCAGGGAAAGGCTGTGGACAGAGGTGGGGCAGTTAAAGGAAAGTAGAGAGCTCACTAAGGAAAGGCACAAAACCCAATTGGACCTTTTACAGTGTCAGATTATTGAAGCCAAGAATAGCGAACTGGCGTTGCGGGAAGAGAATTCCTGCCTCGCCAAGCAAGTTAAAGAGTACGGGGAGAGGGTGAGAGACATTCAGATAGCCTATAAGGTGGCCAGTACCAGGGAATTTGAGGCAGGAGACCACGGCCCCTGCCAGCAGCAAATCCAAAGCTTGAACCTTGCTCTATCCCGGGCTAAAGGCATGGTGTGCCTGATAAACCCGGGTAGAGCAAGGAGAAGCCCCTCAGTCACCGCCTGCAGCTCCCGGGAACAGCCCGGAGCAGCAGGGGTGTCAGCCAGAGTGTGGCGCAGGCAAGGATTGCGAACTACCAACACCGGCGGCCCCGAGTTTTAACTTGGCTTGGCAGCAGGGGGAAGCGGGCGAGCCAACAAGGAGGGCCGGAACCTGGGCCAATGCACCCGGTCCGGCAGCAGAAGTTTGGCCCGCCTGGCGCCAATGGAAAGCAACTTTGTAGTCCCCCACGACACCCAAAAACTGAGGGCTCTGATAGGCCACCTAAGTAAGCTCACCCAACAGGGGGATCCCTCGGTACACTTCCTGGAAGTGGAACACACGGGATATTAGCTGTTGCTCTTCTCGCTAGACACCAAGCTGTGCCATTCCCTCTCTGCAGACAGCAGAAAGGGGCGAAACACGTACGCTACGGTTAAGGAGGAGGTTCTAGAGTCCATGGGTATGAACGACGGGAGTCCTTTTTCCCGAGTGGAGAAAACAGTGCAGCTCTATGGGGAGACTCCACAGGCTTTCGCCGCCAGGTTGTGGCCGGTCTACGAAAGGGCCTGCAGTGGGGTTCTTGACCGGGCCCACCTGAACCCTAACGAGCTGGCTCACTGGCTCCGCAGCCTGGTGGCAAACAGCTTACCTGGAGTAAAGGCAAAAGCCGAGGTCTGGTTCGATCCAAGAGATCCCAGAACCACCGAGGAGACAGTGGTCAGACAGTTGACCCTGGCTTACCGGAACGGTGGAGGGACAGAGGCGCCCTCCTCTAAAGGGAAGGTCCATGAGATTAAACCCAGCCAAGGCAAGAGAGAGAGTGGCATCAGGAAGGTGGAAACCCTCCCCACAAAGGGGGCGAGTGTTTTGGGTGTGGGAAAAGTGGGCACTGGACGAAGGACTGTAGGAACCCGTGGAAAGAGACTAAGGGAAAGGCCACTCCAGTCCTAGTCCGTAAGGCCGGGGTAGGAACACCCGACTCAAATGAGACACTCGTAGCCGCCGTACAGATACTCATAAACGGACAGGGAGCAGTAGCTATCGCAACCGGTGCAGTAGCCGGTACGGTAAAACCGTCTGCTCCAACCAACCCAGATGCATGACTAAAGCCAGCGCAGCCTGTGTACCTCTGTTCCCTAGAGTACGATGCCTGGAAGAGACCGTGCGTTACGATGCAGGTGGAGAAAGTGAAAGGGACCTACCTGCTAGATACTGGTGCTTCCAGCACCCTTGTATATGCAGATAACCCAGCTACCTCACCTCTATCGAACAGGGTCCCGTACAGTCCAGTGGGGTTCACAAGCAATGAGCAAACTAGTTTGTTTCCATCCCACTCACCATTCAGTTAAGGACACTCAAAACCAATTGGAAGTGTGCCCTAATGAAATGGGAGCAGGAGGGAAAAGGGATCCTGGGGGCTGATTTTATCATTGGCCATCAGATCCTAGTGGAACTCAGGAACCAATGTCTATGGGGAGCCATAGGGATAGACAGGGAAAGTGAGGTGGCGGTGATCCCAGAAAAAGGGGCCAAGGGAACGTTGTGTACCGTGAAGCCAAAGAAGGGTTACGACTTGGAATTACTGGTCAATAACACCCCAGTGGAGTACCAGGCATATGTACGGGCACACCTTGCAGCATTCCCCACCCACAAACATGACTGTGGTAGGGTAACGGGGGTAGAAGTTAGTATAAAAGGGGACCCCATGACCCGACCACAGAAGCAATATAACTTCCCCAGGAAGGCAGAGGCAGACCTGACAACGGCGCTGGGATCACTGGTAGAGCAAGGGGTGTTAAGACCGATAGCTACCCATGTGAACTCTCCACTGTGGCCGGTTAAGAAACCGGACAACTCATGGAGGGCCACCATGGACTATCGAGTACTAAATAAGAATATCCCTGCCTGTGCACCCACTGTAGCAGCCGTAGCGGACCTCATAGGAAGTATTCCAGCATCCGCGACCACTTTCACGGTGCTGGACATTTCAAATGGGTTCTGGTCCATTCCTTTAAAACGGGAGGACCAGTACAAGTTCGCCTTTACCTTCAAGGGCCAACAATACACATGGAACTGTCTTCCCCAAGGCTTATAGCCCCAGCATTTTTCACCAATGCATAGCGAACTGTTTAAAGGGCGTTAGCAGACCCCAGCAGTTGGTGCAGTATGTGGATGACCTGCTCTTGTTTACCGATCAGGGGGTGGAGCATGGCCCACTGCTGGCTGTGCTGCTGGAGCTGCTAAAAGAAGGGTTTAAAGTAAATCCCAAGAAGGCACAGATGGGCCAGAAGGAAATCAAATTCCTGGGGCTGACTGTGCGCGCTGGGGAAAGGGCCATAGACAAGGCTAGAAGGGAGGCAGTACAGGAGTTACCAGCCCCCAAGTGACAGGGGTAAGATCCTTTCTGGGACTCACCGGGTATTGCAGAGATTTTATTGAGAATTATGCAGCCACCGCAGCTGCTCTGCTCAGGCTCCTACACAAGGATGTAGAGTGGAACTGGGATGAGGGTTGTGAGGCAGCATTTAATCAGCTCAAGAAGGACTTGCAGACCGCGCCAGCCTTAGGAGCGATAGATGTAGGAAAGGAGTTTTTCCTGGAGGGGGCAGCCAGCGGGGACAGTTTGAGCTCAGTGCTGCTTCAAGAGCGGCACGGCCAGCTGAGACCAGTGGTTTACTCCTCCAGGATCCTCACAGATGTGGAGAAGGGGTACTCCAACTGTGAGAGACACCTCCTAGCCACACATTAGGCAGTGAAAAGATCCTTGATCTTCACGGGAGGGTCTCCTCTAACACTCCTAACCCACCACACACCTACTCAGATGCTCCTAGATGGGAGGATTAAGGACGGGACGGTGAGCAGTGCCAGCATTGCTCGCTGGACCCTGCTCCTCTCCTAGATGGACCTCAGAGTAGAAGGCCCCCGCGAGCCAAGGCTCGCAGCCAACCTAATCTACCAGGGAAAGCCCACAGGTGCTCCATAGAAGGGGTATGGGAAGTGAACATAAAACTTTGGGCTGGGTTACACCCTACAGGCCGGGACATCTACGTGGACGGGTCCAGCACGGTATCTGCTGGCGAGCGACTCACTGGGTGCGGAGTCTATGACCCAAGGGCAGGTATTGCCCTGGCAATTAAGCTCCATAGCACCATGAGCGCCCAGCATGCTGAACTGTCCGCCGTAATGTACGTGGTGACCCATCCCGAGGAATTCCCTACCCTGTACACGATTTGCTCGGACAGTATGTTCACCTGCAATTCGTGTACGGAGTACCTGGCTATCTGGTCCCGTCGCGGATACACGTCCGCTGACGGGAGACCCCTGGCAATCAAGCCCCTGCTGGAGAAAATCATGACAGCGGTGGGGGAAGAGGGAAAGGTCTACATACGTAAGGTGAAGGCCCATTCAAAAACCGAACCCCGTGCAGAGGGAAACCAACAGGCTGACAAACTGGCCAAAGAAGGTGCCCACATGGGAAAGTTCTGGGACCCATATGACACCGGCCGCATAGCAGCGGTCAAGAATAAGAACAGGGCGGCAGAGAGAACAGGGATAGCTTTGGCCCCGGACTTAAAAACAGTTCAGGTCCAGGACCCGGTCCTGAAAGCTGTCCTGAGCACGCTAGCTAGAGGAGAAAGAGTAGAAGGTCCATACGGCACAGCAGTCATTACCGTTAAGGAAGCTGTTTAAAGAGGGTCAATGGGTCAAGCCACAGCAGCACCAGAGGGAATTCCTAAATCTGGTCCATGAGGGTCCAGGAGTGGCACACCCCGGGCCTGAGACCACTTGGCAACGGGTGGAACAGGCAGGATGGTGGCCAGGACTCGGAGAGGATGTCCGTGAGTTCTGTGCAAACTGCCTGGTGTGTGCTGCGAACAACCCTGACCCCCAGAAAAGGAAGGTGTCCCTAGGACACGTCAGGAGGGTAGAGGGACCATGGCAGTCAATCCAAATTGACTACATCGGGGGTTTGACTATAGGAGCAGGGAGGTCTTACTGCAGTTGTACAGGGCCTTGCTGAGGCCCCACCTGGAAAATTGTGTTCAGTTTTGGTCTCCTAATCTGAGGAAGGACGTTCTTGCTATTGAGGGGGTGCAGCGAAGGTTCACCAGACTGATTCCAGGGATGGCTGGACTGTCATATGAGGAGAGACTGGATCAATTGGGCCTTTATTCACTGGAGTTTAGAAGGATGAGAGAGGATCTCATAGAAACGTATAAGATTCTGACGGGACTGGACAGGTTAGATGCGGGAAGAATGTTCCTGATGTTGGGGAAGTCCAGAACCAGGGGACATAGTCTTAGGATAAGGGGTAGGCCATTTAGAACTGAGATGAGGAGAAACTTCTTCACTCAGAGAGTTGTTAACCTATGGAATTCCCTGCCGCAGAGAGTTGTTGATGCCAGTTCATTGGATATATTCAAGAGGGAGTTAGATATGGCCCTTATAGCTAAGGGGATCAAGGGGTATGGAGAGAAAGCAGGAAAGGGGTACTGAAGGAATGATCAACCATGATCTTATTGAATGGCGGTGCAGGCCCGATAGGCTGAATGGCCTACTCCTGCTATGTTTCTATGTCAATGCTCGTTATCCTGGAGGCACACATGATGCCTTTATCCTGTGGGATGAAGATCCGCAAGATCCTGCAAATCTATTGACAGGATAGACGCACCAACGTCAGTGTTCTTGCTCAGGCCAACATCCCCAGCGTCGAAGCATTGACCATGCTCGATCATCTCCGTTGGGCGGGCCACATCGTCTGCACGCCCGACACAAGACTCCAAAAGCAAGCGCTCTACGCAGAGCTTCGACACAGTAAGCGAACCTCAGGTGGGCAGAGGAAATGCTTCAAGGACATCTTCAAAGCCTCCTTGATAAATTCCAACATCCACACCTACTCCTGGGAATTCCTGGCCGACGACCGCCCAAAATGGAGGAAGAGCATCCGGGAGGGCGCTGAGCACCTCGCGTCTCATCGCCGGGATCAAGCAGAAACCAAGCGTAGACAGCGGAAGGAGCGTGCATCAATTCAGGCTTCCCACCCACCCTTTCCTTTAACCAGTGTCTGTTTCACCTGTGACAGAGACTGTAGTTCCCGCATTGGACTCCTCAGTCACCTGAGAACTCACTTTTAGAGTGGAAGCAAGTCATCCTTGACTCCGAGGGACTGCCTATGACGATGATGATCTTGCGGTAGAGCACTGTGCCTCGACAGTTTCAGCCACCACAGCAAGGCCGAGGCTGGCAGCACAAGGACAAGGGATATGGCCTGGTCACCTGGCTAATGACCCTCCTCAGCAAGACCACCACAGAGCCAGAGGAATGCAACAATACCGCCACGCGTAACATCATAGAGCAGACGAGAGGGTTGCTGAAGCAGCGATTCCAATTCCTGGACTGCTTTGGAGGCACCTTTTAATACGCCCCTCAACAGGTCTCGCTCTTCATTGTGGTGTGCTGCATGCTGCACAACTTGGTCATCATGAGGGCCCAGGCCGTGCCAGTGGGGATCGCAGGTTCACCTCAAGAGAACGGGGAGGAGGAGGATCAGGAGCCTGCCGATGCCCTGAATGTTCAGCAAGAGGGCAACGACTAGCAGTAGCCATGGAGGAGGCAGCGTGCCAATGTTGGCGGCAGCAGGGCTATTCATCGGCGGCTCATAAGGGAATACAGCAGATGAATAACCTTTACAACATCTGTACATAGACCCCACCTCCTGAAAAAAACCGAAATGGGGCACCTGCTCCTTCAAAGAATACAACAGATGAATAACATTTAGACGGACTCAACATAGGGCCCATGGCCACATCTTTGATCAGTGGGTCTTGCGTAGACATTCCCCACCCCTCTGCCTCACCGCCATCCCTCGCCTACTGCTCCTCAATGGGTCCTCAGTGCCTGCAGCAAGGTTGCTTGAGGCCTGCTGTGTGTGTGTAAGGGAGAGAGGACAGTTGGCCGAGCACAACGCCCTGGACCAGTTCTGGGCCTGGAAGGCCCGGCTGCTGACAGCCCCTGCTGAGAATGGGCGCTAGCAGTGTGGGATGGCTGGGCTGCAATCCGCAGCAGGTGCAAAGGTAGAATGGCAGTGTTGGGAGACCGAATGATATCCTCCTGAGAGAAGACATCACATTCCATCTCAACTGATGTCCTGCTATTCCCTCGGGGCAGAGTCTCAGCATCCGGAGTAATCTGATAGAGCGCAGGTTGCTGGCCTACTTCGGCACTGTTACCTTCCCGTTGAACTGATGGGGCCCCAGACATGATAGCAGCAGTCAGTGCTTGTGTAACATGATTTTGACCCTGCATCAGAGCAGACAGTGCATTGATGCCTGCACTCACTGACGACATGGCAGAATGCAGGTGTTGTGTGGTCTCGGCCTGCCGCTCAATGGCTACTGCCACGTCAGCCATGGCCTGCGCCATCATGTCTTGGACCCTATGGTCACTTGTGGCAGTGAGCATCCTGCAATCGACCAAGAATGGGCTCGACGGGCTCCCGACCCGCAAATACCAAGGTTAAGGCGGCTGCACCACATTCAACGCAAGTGCATCGACACTTGCCGAGATTCTCGCCAATGCACTGATGAGCTCGCGGTACATTTGCATTCACTCCCTGGATATAGCTTCCAAGTCCAGGTGCTCATCTGTGTTGTCTATGAGTAGGACACATGGGCCGACATACCCTCCGGAGAACCGGCCCCTGAGCTTTCCCTCGCATCCGGCGTAGCTGCAGGCCACTGGGGCCAGGAGCCTCAGGTTCAGCCAATCCCGGGAAGATGGCCTGTTCGACTGAGGTGCTATCCCCACTCTCCTCCTCCTCACCTTCGACTGTCGTCTGAAAACGTAGGTTGATGGGCAGGCTGGTGCTTTTATGGCTCATCATCTGTAAACACAAAACAACAGAAGTGCGGTTATCAGCTGGGGAGGGGGCAGTAAGGCAAGGAGGAGGGCATCGTTATTTTGGTTGCTACATCTTGCAATGCATGTAGCCTCAAGGCTAAGGGGACTCACGCAAAACGGCCATCTCATTCACATACCGTCAGTGTTGAGCAGGGGCTCTGCCTCCCTGCCCTCCACCACCATGACTGCAGATCCCATGAGGCTGGACACTTGCTCCTCCTGGTCAGTCAGGTCCAGCAGGTAGGACTGGCCCTCTCCCCGACGATCCAACTCACGCAGATTATGTGCGAGTTTGTCCTGCAATGACAAAAGCAAAAAGTCATTAGTTGCTGTGTAGGTGCTGGTGTGTCACATATGTCTGGGTACTTGTGAGTAAGGTGGAGAAGTGTGCATATTGGCACTTCATACTGTATGGCATCACACAGTGTGTGTGTGAATTGTGGGTCTGGGGTACAAGCAAATACCAGTATATATGAGAGTTGAAAGTCACTGGTAGGTGGACTCAGGCTGAGTAAGGCGCTAGAAGGTGAGAGATGCTGGGATCGGTAGGGCATGATTGATGAGGCGATGGAGCGGTCTCAGGCTGGCTTCAGCAATGAGGAGCAGGGCCTGGTACACACAGAGAAAGGGGTAGGCAGTGAAAAGTGTTTACATTTTGTGAGACAGTGAGGTTCACATGAAAGCATTGGAAGGTGAATGGAAAGGGTACTCACCCTGATGACCGTACTAAGGCTGTTTCAAATATTGCAACATTGGGTCGCTGTTGTTGGCATCGTACTCCGAGCCGCCACCTCCCTTCGGCAATCCCGTGGCACTTGCTTCCAGCAAGGCATCAAGGGCGGTGAGTGAGAAGAGGGTAGAAAGCTGGCGTCCTTCTTGCTCCTCCATTTTTGCGCTCTGAAGACCCTGTGGAACTTCAACAGCGTATGTGTAAACTTCAGTTGCCGCGCCTTTAAGACTCGGCTGTTCCCGGGGTCTGACTCGGAGTTGCGTGCATGCACAATGGGTCCACCAAATTTACCAACCAAACATTCGTTATGGCCCCCCCAAGCTCTAGTGTGCAACGGCTGATTTAACACCCATGTTAGCTCCTCGCCTGATTCTGCCGAATTTCTGGGTGGAGGGTGCAAACTTTTTCAAGGTGATAAAATTACCACTCCGTCTGGGTTACCGTCCCAAATGAGGCGCAACTGAATTTTCACCTGTTATATATGTAAACCTGTGTATACCTTGTGGAGCCACCAGAGTTCTCATCCCCTGGAGTCCCAAGGGATCCCACAATCCCTTGGAAGCACAGGTACTTCAGGAGGCCTCACAGGCTGGAGAGGCACTCTGGAGACCTGCAATAAAAGACTAAGGTCATACTTTACTTTGAGCTCACAGTATCCAGTCAGACTCTTTATTCATACATAACAACTGGTGAAGAGATACAGATGACGAACCCAACGATGCAGAGAACAGTGGACATCCTGGAGAAATTTTCGGAGGGAGATGATTGGGAAACTTTCGTGGAGCGACTCGACCGATACTTCGTGACCAACGAGCTGGAAGGAGAAGCGAATGCTGCCAAACGAAGGGCGATTCTCCTCACCGTCTGCAAGGCACCAATGTATGGCCTCATGAAAAATCTGCTTGCTCCAGCGAAACCCACAGAGAAATCGTACGATGATTTGTGCACACTGGTCCGGGAGCATCTGAACCTGAAGGAAAACGTTCTGATGGCAAGGTACCAGTTCTACATCTAAAAAAGATCTGAAGGCCAGGAAGTGGCGAGTTATGTCGCCTTGCAGGACATTGCGAATTTGAAGGACATTTGGAGCACATGCTCAGAGACTTTTTCGTACTTGGCATTGGCCATGAAGTGATACTTCGCAAACTTTTTGACTTTAGAGACCCCAACCTTGAGTAAAGCCATAGCGATAGCCCAGGCGTTCTGTTTGGGCTTAAATTTGAATTGAAAACTGACCATAAGCCACTGATATCCCTTTTCTCCGAAAGTAAGAGAATAAATACGAATGCATTGGCCCGCATCCAGAGATGGGCGCTCACGTTGTCCGCATACAACTACATCACCCGCCACAGGCCTGGCACAGAAAACTGTGCCGATGCTCCCAGTCGGTTGCCATTGCCTACCACGGGGGTGGAAATGGCACAGCGCGCAGATTTAGTCATGGATATGGAAGCATTCGAGAGTGAGCAATCACCCGTCACAGCCCGACAGATTAGAAACTGGACGAGCCAGGACCCCTTACTGTCCCCAGTAAAAAATTGTGTGCTTCACTGGGTCCAGTGTCCCAGTGGAAATGCAGGAAGAGATAAAGCTGTACCAGCAGCGCAAAGATGAAATGTCCATACAGGCAGACTACCTTCTGTGGGGTAATCGGGTAGTGGTCCCCAAGAAGGGCAGAGACACCTTCATCAATGACCTCCACAGTACTCACCCAGGCATCGTAATGATGAAAGCGATAGCCAGATCCCACGTGTGGTGGCCCGGTATTGATGCGGACTTAGAGTCCTGCGTGCACAAATGTAACACATGCTCGCAGTTAAGCAATGCACCCAGGGAGGCGCCACTAAGTTTATGGTCGTGGTCCAGGGTTCATGTCGACTATGCAGGCCCGTTTTTGGGTAAAATGTTCCTAGTGGTTGTAGATGCGTACTCCAAATGGATTGAATGTGAGATAATGTTCGCAAGCACGTCCGCTGCCACCACTGAAAGCCTGCGGGCCATGTTTGCCATGCACGGACTGCCTGATATCCTTGTGAGTGACAACGGGCCATGTTTCACCAGTGCCGAGTTCAAAGAGTTCATGACCCGTAATGAGATCAAACATGTTATATCTGCCCCGTTTAAGCCAGCGTCCAATGATCAGGCAGAACGAACAGTTCAAACAATCAAGCAGGGCTTGAAAAGGGTAACTGAAGGCTCACTGCAGACTCGCCTATCCGAAGTCCTGCTTAGCTACCGCCCGAGACCCCATTCGCTCACTGGGATTCCACCTGCTGAACTGCTCATGAAAAGGGCACTTAAGACAAGGCTCTCGTTAGTTCACCCTGATCTACATGAACAGGTAGAGAGCAGGCGGCTTCAACAAAGTACATATCATGATAGCGCAAATGTGTCACGCGAAATTGAAATCAATGATCCTGTATTTGTGTTGCACTATGGACAAGGTCCAAAGTGGCTTCCCGGCACTGTTGTGGCCAAAGAGGCGAGCAGGGTGTTTCGGGTCAAACTTTCAAATGGACTCATTCACCGGAAACACTTGGACCAAATCAAACTCAGATTCACGGATTATCCTGAGCTACCCACTTCGGGCCCTACCTTCTTTGACCCCCCCCAACATACACACCAGTGGCAACCGACACCGCGGTTGGCCACGAAGCAGAACCCATCACCCGCCATAGCCCAGCAGGACTCACCACACCAGGCAGCCCAACAAGGCCAGCTGCACAGTGAGGGCCCAACAAACGACTCATCAAAACCAGCATTTGTACCGAGACGATCAACCAGGGAAAGAAAGGCCACAGATCGACTCACCTTGTAAATAGCTACACTGTTGACTTTGGGGGTAAGTGTTGTTATATATGTAAACCTGTATATTCCTTGTGTAGCCACCAGAGGGCTCATCCCCTGGGGTCTCAAGGGATCCCACAATCCCTTGGGAGCACAGGTACTTAAGGAGGCCTCACAGACTGGAGAGATACTCTGGAGACCTACAATAAAAGACTAAAGTCACACTTTACTTTGAGCTCACAGTATCCAGTCAGACTCTTTATTCATACATAACATCACCCCAACGTATTTAAAACAATTATTTGCATGTTTTAAACTGGGAAGCATAATTAGCAATTGCATTGCATCAGAGAGACACTTCAAATAGCAATAGATTGAGATGTAGGTCATCACAGGTCAAGCATGGACTGAAAAAGACATTGCGTAAATCTAATCAAAAGCATCTGTGAGTGTGGCATTATCTGGCTTCCATTCTAATCGCAGTGCTGACAGCCACAATCAGAACACTGTAATTATTTTGGGAAAAGGCACAATATCGTCAGTAAGAGATTAATTAGCAGTGGCTAAAACCTTTATCAATCAAATTTTGCAGAGGGTAAAGCTTCAGGAATGAATCACTTACAGTCAGTTGTTGAATCAATTTATCCAGAGATAACAGCAGTGTTTGTGATGTTCTTGCAGTGCTCATGGCACTTGTCATTACTTCTTCCCAGCAGCGGTATTCGTGAGTGTGTATCGGGATAATCAGATTATAGTGAGCTGTCTCTACTTTCAAATAATGTCTGAAAGAGGTTGCTTCGTAAGATATAGGTTAGCTAATGATTTCTCTGCTAAATGTACTTCTATTTCACCAGAAGGAAGGTATAGACAGGCAGAGCTGTCAAGACTGGGCTAATCCGAGGAATGAGATTATCAGCATAAGAACATAAGAAATAGGAGCAGGACTAGGCCATACAGCCCCTCGAGCCTGCTCCGCCATTTAATACGATCATGGCAGATCCGATCATGGATTCAGCTCCACTTCCCTGCCCGCTCCCCATAACCCCTTAATCCTTTATCGGTTAAGAAACTGTCTATCTCTGTCTTAAATGTATTCAATGTCCCGGCTTCCACAGCTCTCTGAGGCAGTGAGTTCCACAGATTTACAACCCTCTGAGAGAAGAAATTCCTCCTCATCTCAGTTTTAAATGGGCAGCCCCTTATTCTAAGATTATGCCCCCTAGTTCTAGTCTCCCCTGTCAGTGGAAACATCCTCTTTGCATCCACCTTGTCAAGCCCCCTCAATCTTATACGTTTCGATAAGATCACCTCTCATTCTTCTGAATTCCAATGAGTAGAGGCCCAACCTACTCAACCTTTCCTCATAAGTCCACCCCCTCATCTCCAGAATCAACTTAGTGAACCTTGTCTGAACTGACTCCAAAGCAAGTATATCCTTTCGTAAATATGGAAACCAAAACTGTACGCAGTATTCCAGGTGTGGCCTCACCAATACCCTGTATAACTGTAGCAAGACTTTCTATTCATGTACTCCATCCCCTTTGCAATAACGGCCCAGATTCCAATGGTCTTCCTGATCACTTGCTCTACCTGCATACTACCCTTTTGTGTTTCATGCATGAGTACCCCAGGTCCCGCTGTACTGCAGCACTTTGCAATTTTTCCCCATTCAAATAATAACTTGTTCCTGGATGTTTTTCTGCCAAAGTGCACAACCTCACACTTTCCAACATTATACTCCATCTGCCAAATTTTTGCCTACTCACTTAGCCTGTCTATGTCCTTTTGCAGATTTTTTTTGTCCACACACATTGCTTTTCCTCCCATCTTTGTATTGTCAGCAAACGTGGCTTTGTTACACTTGGTCCTTTCTTCCAAGTCATTACTATAGATTGTAAATAGTTGGGGTCCCAGCATTGATCCCTGCGGCACCCCACTAGCTACTGATTGCTAACCCGAGAATGAACCATTTATCCCGACTCTCTGTTTTCTGTTGGTTAGCCAATCCTCTATCCATGCTAATATATTACCCCCAACCCCGTGAACTTTTCTCTTGTGCAGTAACCAAGCATACTTGATGCACTGACTCAGGCCAAAAAGCTAAACATGGTTAAAAATGACAAGCTGCACCAATCATGTAGGCTGCAATAGAGAACAGAGTTCACAGTTTCTGTTTCAGTTACTGCTAACAGAGCTGTTGTGTATGGAATAACTGTTAGACTGAATACTGTTTAACTCCAAGAGGTATGACCTTGGCTCTGCTTTATTAAGGCCTAAAGTGATTAATATACAAAATGGCTGGCCTTTTATACTTGGGCTGCACTCACGTGCGTGCAGCCCAATGGCCTTCAACAGTGATGCCATCTAGTGGCTAGTGATCCCAACAGTACATACATGATAAGAGCCATATCATGTGACTTGATTTTAATTCAGTTATCATTTGAATGACAGTAGTTGTACTTTCTGGGAGCCACTGCCAAAAGCGCAATGGCCTTGGTTGCCGCTTGTAGTTCTGTTGCCTTCTGAAGGATTTTAACGCACAACTGGAGCAAAGTTTTCACTCGGTGCAGAACAACAAAGACTTGCATCGATATCGCGCATTAACCGTAGGAAAACATCTCAAGGATCGCCACATAAGGAGATATTAGGACAGATGGAAGTAGGTTTTAAGGAGCGTCTTAAAAGAGGAGAGGGAGGTAGAGAGGTTTAGGGAGGCAATCTCCAGAGCTTAGGGCCTATGCTCTGAAGGCACTGCCATCAATGGTGGAGCGATTAAATAGAGGATGTGCAAGAGGCCAGAATTTGAGGAGGGCAGATTTCCCGCAGTGTTGTAGGGCTGGAGGAACTTACAAAGTTAGGTAGGGTGAGGCCATGGAGAGATTTGAAAACAAAGGAAGGCAGCACTACCTTTGTGCCACTTTACACTGAGGGAAATGGGCCTTTTAGTGTCATGAGATCACAGTTGTCAGACAGGAAAATGTGAGATTGTGATCTCTTGCTTGAGATTCTTGCCAAGTATGAGAGTGTCAGTAAAGCTGTAGATAGTAGCCGAGATTTTCCTACCTTTACCACACAATTTTGGGCCACATCACAGCAGAAAGAAGGAGAAAGAATCACGCCTGCTGAAAAATGTGCTAAATTTGCATTCCGCCACATTTTACAGTGGGTTGTAGAAGCACTTACCTCAGATCGGCTGGCACTTCATTTTAATATTAATGTGGGACATGTTACTCCTGCACAGCATTTCCAACCATTCTGACCTGCTAGACATCTAGCATAAAGAATACATATTTAAAATGGACATCCAGGATTGCTAGGAAGCGTAAGTATCCTGGGATATTGTGGAAAGCAGACAATAGTACAATGGTTAAGAATATTTTATCCACTTCTTCATTGTTTTTCTTATTTTTGTTTTTTTCCTTTTGGAAATTGATGTAAATTATTTATTTTCCCCAGCTTCAGTATTGCAATGATGGTATTCCAATGGTAATTTCCCTGTCTGATATGTTCAGAACACGAGGAGGATCTACGGAGGAGGATCTACGGAGGGATACGAGGTGAAAGACCTTGCTTTGGTACACAAGTAATACAGTTGGCGACTTCTCTTCCTAAAGGAAGCCCAGACAATAGTTCCAATGGTATCGTTAAGTAACGTGAATGCCCGATTAACCATAATGTTGTTGGTTTCCTTGTTCATTTTATTAGTTTTTTTTGACAAAAGCTAATGAAAGACCTACTAATAATGTGGGAAGCTATCAGAAATCTGCCATCATTGGTAAGGAAACAACAGCATGGGTTTATATTTCTCTACGCTTACAGGAAGATGTCTCAGACCACGTTGGATGCGGATGCTGAACAGGAGGGAAAAAAGAGGATAATGGAAAGATTGGAGGTGCTGAAAACATGGTTGGCGATGAGGGTTTTTAGGAGGCTTTTGAAAGTGTGAAGCAGATGGCAAGACATAGTGACTGGGATGGGGGAGGCAAGGACCCAAAGAGCAGAAGCATAGTGGCTGAAAAATGTTTAATGGAGTAGCAGGGAACAAGAAGTAAGCCAGTAAGAGAGAGGTGAAGGATGTAATTGGTGATATATACCTAATGGAGTTTCAGTCAGATAGACCAGACTTTTCACTGCAATGTGCACTACACCAGTACAGAATATACATCAAGTGTTACATATGCAAATTTTTGTGACACATTTTACTTGATTGGCTCAAACTGCAACAAATCACAATCGAACAATTAAGAGATATACAAATCAAAAGTGACAATAGAAACTACCAATCAGGATATAGAAAAACTAACAGAGCGGCAGTCCCAACCCGACCTGGGTGGGAACAGAGGAGGAGGAGCGGGAGCGGGAGCGGGAGCGGGAGCGGGAGCAGGAGCAGGAGCAGGAGCAGGAGCAGGAGCAGGAGCAGGAAGCCACCGACCGCAGGGAGAAGAGCGAGCAAGTAAGAGAGGCTAACAAAGGAGAACAGGACAACTACATTCGACATCACAGGAAGGCAGGGAAGTGATTGGTTGGTGAGTTTTTCTCTCTCTCTACTTGCTTTAAATTAAGGGCTGGAATTAATAACTAAAAACTAAATCTAATTAATTAAATACATTAGAGATGGCAGGGCAGACGATGTGTCACTGCTCCAACATGTGGAAGCTGGTGAACGCCATTGAAGTCCACGCCGACCACATCCGCACCAAGTGTCTGCAGCTCGAGGAACTTCGGCTCCACGTTGATGAGCTGGAATCCGAGCTGCAAACACTACAACACACCAGGGAGGGGGAGAGTTACCTGGACGCCTCGATTCAGGAGCTAGTCACACTAATTAGATTAATTAATTCAAATTCGATCCGTGGTCAGGGACAGGAGAGTGTGACTATCTGTGAGGAAGGTATGGGGACTCAGGATGGAGTGATGGAGGAGTCTCAGCCCTTGCTCTTGTCCAACAGGTTTGAGGCTCTTGCTCCCTGTTGACGATGAGCAAACTGACCACAGCACTGTGGTATAGGGGGCCATTCAAGTGGTGGAAGTAAAAAGAAACATAGTGGTAGGGGACAGTATCATTAGGGGGATAGATACTGTTCTCTGCAGCCGAGAGCGTGAGTCCCGAAGGCTGTGTTGCCTCCCCGGTGCCAGTGTTAAGGCCATCTCCTCTGAGCTGGAAAGGAACTTGGAATGGGAGGGGGAAGATCCAGTTGTCGTGGTCCACGTGGGTATCAACGACATAGGTAGGACAAATAAAGAGGTTCTGCTGAGGGATTATGAGTAGCTAGGGGCCAAATTAAAAAGCAGAACCACAAAGGTAATAATCTCTGGATTACTACCTGAGCCACGAGCAAATTTGCATAGGGTAAATGAGATGAGTGAGTTAAACATGTGGCTCAAAGACTGGTGTGGGAGAAATGGGTTTTGGTTCTTGGGAGACTGGCACCAGTACTGGGGCAAGAGGGAGTTGTTCCATTCCGAAGGGTCCTGGCGAATCAAATAACTAAGGCTGTAGAGAGGGCTTTAAACTAATTAGTTGGGCGGGGGGTGGGGGTGGAGGATTCATGTGAGTGAAAATGTAAAAAGTCAAAGAATAAGGAGAAGGCAATAGAGCAGGGTCGCACTGGGGGAAATGAAAACCAGAGCATGCCAGGAAGGGATAGAATGTATAAACATAAAGCTGAATCAGAAAGTAGGGTCAAAGCAGGAAAAAATGGTTAAAAAAACAAATTTAAAAGCTCTTTACCTGAATGCACGGAGCATTCATAACAAAATAGATGGGTTGACAGCACACATAGATACATAGAAATATAGAAACATAGAAAATAGCTGCAGGAGTAGATCATTCGGCCCTTTGAGCCTGCATCACCATTCAATAAGATCATGGCTGATCATTCACCTCAGTACCCCTTTCCCGCTTTCTCTCCATACCCCTTGATCCCTTTAGCCGTAAGGGACCTATCTAACTCCCTCTTGAATATATCTAACGAACTGGCATCAACAACTCTCTGTGGTAGAGAATCCCACAGGTTAACAGCTCTCTGAGTGAAGAAGTTTCTCCTCATCTCGGTCCGAAATGACTTACCCCTTATCCTTAGATTGCGACCCCTAGTTCTGGACCTCCCCAATATCGGGAACATTCTTCCTGCATCTAACCTGTCCAATCCCGTCAGAATTTTATATGTTTCTATGAGATCCCCTCTCATTCTTCTAAACTCCAGTGAATACAGGCCCAGTTGATCCAGTCTCTCCTCATATGTCAGTCCTGCCATCCCGGGAATCAGTCTGGTGAAACTTTGCTGCACTCCCTCAATAGCAAGAACGTCCGTCCTCAGATTAGGAGACCAAAACTGTACACAATACTCCAGGTGTGGCCTCACCAAGACCCTGTACAACTGTAGTCTTTCTGCTGGGTGGGACATATGCAGCTATTATTTACAATTGCAATTCCATTACTTACACTAACTACTTGACCAAGGTCCTGACACTTCTATTTGCACTGGCCTCCAGACCTCGGGGTGGTCCCTGTGGCACAATAATCTTCTGCAAGTTGGTTCCAGTGTTTCTTCATTTCTTTTAGTGGAACTTTTATGCGACCTCTGCTGGTGTCCAGCTCGTGCCATCTGTCCTCAATCACAGTAACTAGTGCCTCCACTTTATCCTGTAAGAAATTCTTGGTCCTTGAGCCGTGTTGCATCTTGTATTGCAGCTCCAATTTTTCCAATGAGAATTAAAGTTCTCACACACAACAGGCTCTTTAAAAATGGCTGAATGCAGACCGGGATCTGTATTGGGCATGCGCGCACATAGGAATCACGTCAAAAACGTCCTTTTTTTTTGCGCATGCGTAGAAATTAACCTCCACCCCCACCCCGGTGCTACAGGACAGGCTGCGTGGCGCCAATTTCAAAAAATAGAACGGGGAAACTTGCAACTTTTTTTGGGAGCAGTTGGGGCCAAGAAAAACGGGCGTAACTCTGGCATTATGCCAAAAAACGGCATGGGAAAAATTGAGTCCAACATCTCAGAATAAGGGGCCACCTATTTAAAACTGAGGTGAGGACGAATTACTTCTCTTAGAGGGTTGTAAATCTATGGAATTCTCTGTACCAGAGAGCTGTGGAGGCTGGGTTCATTAAATATATTTAAGACGGAGATAGACAGAGTTTTGAATGATAAGGGAATAAAGGGTTATGGGGAGCGGGCAGGGAAGTGGAGCTGAGTCCATGATCAGATCAACCATGATCTTATTGAATGGCGGAGCAGGCTCGAGGAGCCAAATGGCCTACTCCTGCTCCTATTGCTTATGTACTTATATAAACAAACTGCCAAACAAACCGGATGAAGGAGAAGAGGAACCAATTAAATAATTTAAAATATTGTTTTGGAAAATATTTTTGGTGCTCTCCACTCTCCTGTCCTGTGATTGTATTTAAAGGGAGGCTGGAGAATCTTATATCGCAGTTGTCAGTGACTGCCACGGTTGCGTGCAGAATGCTGCATTAGTGGACACTTTAAAGTGCCACTTTTTTGTTACTTAACCCTTTGTTTTCAAGGTCAGTAAGAGAGTTCAATGGGGGCAATGCTAGTTAGGCAGCAAGTCATAGAAACATAGAAAATAGCTGCAGGAGTAGACCATTCGGCCATTCGAGCCTGCAACACCATTCAATAAGATCATGGCTGATCATTCACCTCAGTGCCCCTTTCCTGCTTTCTCTCCATACCCCTTGATTCCTTTAGCCGTAAGGGCCATATCTAACTCCCTCTTGAATATATCCAATGAACTGGCATCAACAACTCTCTGGTAGAGAATTCCACAGGTCAACAACTCTGAGTGAAGAAGTTTCTCCTCATCTCAGTCCTAAATGGCTTACCCCTTATCCTTAGACTGTGTCCCCTGGTTCTGGACTTCCCCAACATCGGGAACATTCTTTCTGCATCTAACCTGTCCAGTCCCGTCAGAATTTTATATGTTTCTATGAAATCCCCTCTCATCCTTCTAAACTCCAGTGAATACAGGCCCAGTCGATCCAGTTTCTCCTCATACGTCAGCCCTGCCATCCCGGGAATCAGTCTGGTAAACCTTCGCTGCACTCCCTCAATAGCAAGAATGTCCTTCCTCAGATCATATTCCAGCTGAGGCCTCACCAAGGCCCTGTACAACTGCAGTAAGACCTCCATGCTGGTTGTTATTGGCAGGCGGCTTCAAGCTGGAAGAAGGCTTATTGTCCATGGTTTGCAACGTAATTGAAGAGTTCGCAGACGTTTGGTTTACAGGGAACATCGCTCATGCCTACACATTTCTGATGCACAGTATGTTCGAAGGCTGCGCTGTGTTGACAGCGATATGCCAGCTCCTACAGGCAGACCTACAGTCTGCCAGCGGCAACAGGACTGCGCTGCCCGTTGAGGTGAAGGTGACTTCGGCGCTGGCCTAATATGCCTCCGGCTCCTTCCAGGTAGCAGCAGGGGACATATGCTGCATCTAGCAGCATGCTACACATTGCTGCATTCATCAGGTGACAAGGCAGGATGCACTTTATAAAGTTCCCAGAATGAGAGGGCTATAGATTTTTCACGATTTGTAGGCTTTCCCAAGGTTCAGGGTGCGATTGAGTGTACGCACGTTGCCCTGCGAGCACCAACACAGAATGCAGAGGTCTTCCAAAACAGAAAGGGATACCACTCCCTAAATGTTCAGCTGGTCTGCGACCACACTCAGCGCATCCTCATAGTCAATGCCCGCTATCCAGGGATCATACATGATGCTTTCATCTTGACATATTTTTGCATATTTCAGCAACAAAGGCAAGGTCAGAGCTGACTGATCGGGGACAAAGGATATGGCCTGGCCACCTGGCTCATGACCCCCCTCGAGAACCCTGCCACAGAAGCCGAGCAGCGCTATAATGATAGCCATGCAGCCACCTGCAACATCATTGAACAGACAATTGGCCTGCTGAAGCAGCGCTTCCGATGCCTGGACTGTTCTGGAGGCAGCCATGCAGGTCTCTGAGTTCATTGTCTTGTGCTGCGTGCTACACAACTTAGCCATTATGAGGGGATAGGCATTGCCAATGGGAATTGCAGGACCACCTCAGGAGGAGGAGCCTGGTGAGGAGCCCATACTGCAACCACCATGACCACAGGGGAGGCAGCGTGGAGATGTGGCCACTGCAAGTGCTTTACATAGGCAGCTCATCATTGACTGATTTGCTTGAACAGGGAACGGGAGGTTTGAGCGTTGCCTCGCCACTCTGTGCATCATGCTGCCTAATGTACAACTGATTGTGCAAATGAGACACAAGACAGCAATGTCAAATATCAAAGAATTTTTACCAACATTTAACACACACAATATCCCCCCAACCCCCCACAGAACCCTACATAGTAGAATGGTTGAACATTTATGGACACATCACTGATCCTGGCAATGAACAACATATTAACAAAAGAATAACTGCATCCTGCAGTGCACAAAATTGAAAGTAAAAAAGACTGCTTCCTGCAATTCACATCACATAAAGAAAAGAATACCTGCATCCTGTAGTGCACAAAATTGAACGAAAAAAAGGACTGCTTCCTGCAGAGCACAAGATTGCAAGGCTCCATGATTTTTTTTGCCAGACATTAGTACATCTTGGACTGACTTTTCCCATTCCTTCCCTTCAACCCACTCCCATGCCTGCTGCTTCTCCTCAATGAGGCCTCAGGGTGTACAGCAAAACTGCAAGAGGGCTGCTATGTTGCGGGCGTGGGGGGGTGGGGGAGTGGACGGGGAACGGTCAGTCAATGGAGACCGCGTCTGAGGACGCACTGGACCAGCTCCTGGCCTGGAAGGCCCAGCTTTCAACTGGGGCGCCTCTTCCTCGTTGTTACCAATCACAGATTGGGAGGCGTGTCAACTGTCTATGGTGCATGGTTGGTGAGTGAGTGGTGGGATCCGGAATGCTGTCATCCTGAGTAATGACACCACCTCCTATTTCCCTGGAGCCACTCACTCTCTGATGGGGCTGGGCCTTAGAAACCGGAGCACGATGTCTCCCACACCTTGGTAGCCTGCTTTGGCAGTGCCACTTCCCCGTTGGACAGTGGGGAATGCAGAGAGTATGGATGCAGACATGGACTGCATCACCTGCCCAAGCTCAAGCAAGATTTGTGCCTGTGATGCGCCCGAGTCTGCAGCGTGATCAGTGGCACGCGCCATACAACCTGGAACTCCACTGTCGCTTCTAGAGGCCACCAGCCTCTGAATGTGGACAATGATGGCCTCGCTGGACTCCCGACTCGCGATGACAATCTGCGACGCTGCCTCTGCAACAGTCGCAGTGAGCTTATCAGTGCTTGCTGGGAATCCTCTCAGTGCATCAGTAAGATCATGGTTCATCACTGCGCTCTCCCTGGATATTTCCACCAGGTCCACTTCAAGGTCTGCCTGTCTGTTAACAAACCGACTTTGCCGAGTCACCCTTCGTAGAGATGGCCTGCAGGATTCCACCCCGGCACTGCATTGCTGTACGCCACTGGGCCGTCTCTGATTCCTCAAACCCCGTGAATTTCACCTCGTCCTCAGAAGAGCTTAATCCGGAGGGTGCAACTGGTGGGCTCCGATGCTCCGCCGGAGCAGTGTCCTCCAGTGCCTCATCATCATCTGCATGGCCTGAAGTGGAGGCCTCCCTCGAGGGATGCTGCACCCTGGTCATCTGGAAGTAGAAAACAGCAGACGAATGGTTAGCGGCAGGGGAGAGGGCAGGGTGGCATGAGAAATGTGGCATAGCACAGGTTCATTTGAGGGCCCTTCGCTACTCCATTATATCTTGCAGTGCAGTGGATTCAGTAGTGCAATCCATTTACATACCCTCACTACCTGAAAGGGGCTCAGCATCGTCCCTGACAACTGTCCGATCTGGGACCCCGATGAGAGCAGATACCCTCTCCCACCTGTCCGCAGCTGCTCCCTCCGGTTGTGGGAGTGATTTGACTGCAAAGAGAAAAGTAGGTAGGGTTCAAAAACGGTCTCTCTGCTGTTGTGCCACATATGCCTACCACAGTGGAATAGCTGATACTGTGTTAATGTTGTAGAAACATAGAAATTTACAGCGCAGAAGGAGGCCATTTCAGCCCATCGTGTCCACGTCGGCCGTAAAAGAGCCACACGGCCCTCATTCAGCAGCCCATATGAAGGATACATATAAACCTACGAACAGTGAACAATGGCGGAAAGGTAAAGGTAAAGATCACTCCACCCCAACCAGAGCCATGTGATCTCCTGGGAGAGGCAAAACCCAGATAAAAACCCAGGCCAATTTAGGGAGAAAAAAAATCTGGGAAAATTCCTCTTCGACCCATCCAGGCGATCAAAACTAGTCCAGGAGACCACCCTGGATGTATTTGATTCCCTGCAGTACTTACCATTATATCTGCGCCGGCCAACAAAGGTTATCCAGTCTAATCCCAATTACTAGCTCTAGGTCCGTAACCCTGCAGTTAGAGGCCTCCGTTCAATCTGTTGCGATCTTGCATGTGCTTCATCAGTATGTATTCGCTGTTTAGAGGCATCTACCATGGGAGAGGTAACTGATCTTTCAGAAAGCGACAGGAGCAGTTGGAGTGCATTGCGAGGGACGATTTAATGAAATAAATTATGAGCATAGATCATTAAAAGCCAATGGTTACCGATGTAAGCCTTCATCTTTGTTATGCAATGTGAAAGCACCCCAATGAGTGATGAGAGGGACCAGATAAATGAAAGACTTCACATAGTGTGTGAGATTAATGTTACAAGTAATGGAGGCATGCATAGATGCAAATGGTACTCACCCCAACGACTCTCGTGAGGTCGTTGAATTTTTTTCAGCACTGCATGCCAGTCCTGGGCACAGAGTCTGCAGCAGAGACCTCCTGTGCTATCTCCCTCCATATTCTTTTGAACACAAGAGGGAGTGGTCTGGCTCCTCCAGCAAGATGGAGTGAGGCCCACCTTCTCTCTACCACACTGACTAAGGCCTCACTAGCCTCCCAGTTGATGTGCCTAGCACACTGCCTCCCCTCCTGATCCTCCATCTCAGCTGAAGTGGGTCGGTTTAAATGCAGGAAGTTGGCGCGGCCTGCATTTGCATTTGCGCCTGGAAAAGAAAGCAAGAGGGGGAAAAATACAATGCGCATGCACAAAATGGTCGCCTCCATCACCGACAAAAGTTTCGGCTCCGGCACACACAGTCAGTCGTGCAATGCCTGACTTTACACCAACGCTCCTCCAGATGACGTTTTGGCCGAAAATGCATGATGAGGGCGCAAACTATTTCTAGGCGCAAGCTTTTGCGCTCCACCCCGATTGGCACCCCGAAATGCTAAAAGCCGAAAATCCAGCCCCAGACTGTATAACTGTGATATCTGCCAGTCTGATAATTCCAGCTTGCACAATAGAGATTATGACTGCCACTTTTAACTCTTAACGTAGCATTGGACAGATAGAACAGGATGTGTAGCTGGAAGTTGTGCTTTCTCTATGAGAGCCACTTTTGTTGCCAATAGGGAAAAGACACATCCCAATTTTCTGGTGGAATAAATACAAAATACTGCCTTCTGTTATGTAATCAAATCCAGAAAAAAAACACCTGATATTCGCAGTTTACCACGTTCCCAAAGCTATTGCATGAACATGTCCTCGTTCTTCACCTGGTACTTGAACCTCTCCCTGCCCATTTCTCCACGCGGTGCATCATTCCCCACCCCCTGTGCTGTGTTCTCCCGAGCCACCTGCTACGTGTCCTTCCCTAGCTAAGAATGACAACTGCACTTGAGATCCCAGACTCCAGTATATACAAAAACAAAAAGAAAGGCTGTGTTAGCACATCACATTTTTAGTAGCAAGGCACACACCTTTATGCTGAATTAACACTGTAGCACCTGCACTACACTGCAAAGACTGATAACTCTCTATTGAATCTGCAAATTGGAAATTAAGATTTGAGCAAGGCACAAAGATTGAAAGATACTGGAACGCTATCTTGAATAGGTGTAAACAGCTTCTTCACAGATTCTCCATCATCAACATCTGTGACTTTGACAGGGAATTATACAATGCATGTACAAAGCTATGCTCCCCACTTTTCCAGGTTGAATGTTGGTGCTTGTTAATTGTTCATGTTTCATAATTCTACCAATGCAATTGATAACTGGATATGTTAGTGAAACTATATTCAAAGAATAGAATAATTTTCCAGTGACCTAGTTTATTTACTATGACCATGTGACTTAATGGAATGATATTGGTGTTCTGATTTCCTTTATGCTACAGACATCTTTGTAATAATGCAATATGTTGTGGTTCTCATGGCTCTGGGACGAATCCCATTTACATAGTAGGTCACAGTCCACAGCACCAGTGATTCACAGAAAACTAACTGCACAAACACAAACGTGACTGCTCAGTCGTTTAAAAGTTTATAATGATGACTTTTATTTTCTATCTCTACATCTTTGTTACTACCAGGGTAAAAAATCTCCAAAGGCCAGCAATGTAAACACTAACGTTTGGGGACGGTATTAGCTGCGTGGCGGGACTTCCTGCACCAGGCGCAGAAGTTCCGTCACACGAGCTATTTTGGGCATACTGCCGCCGACAGGAACTGCAGCACAAAATGTTGCGCTGCAGTTCCTATTGGGGGCAGGACCGGGGCGCCATGGGATGCGAATTTTCCAGCGCCACGTGAGGGACATGTAGTGCTGGCGGGAATACAGGACCCTCCCCTTCCATTAAAGCTACACCAACGTGGCAGCAGCCCGGCACACAGGCGGAGTGCTGGGCTGCAACACCGGGGCACAGAACATGCGATCTGCATTGAAGAAGACTGCGACTGGTAAGTCGGCCATTTTTTAATTTTTCACCGCCGCACCTCTCCTTTAAATTTTGCCCCGCGAGTGGCCTACAGCCTGGTATGCACTCCGCAAAGCTTATGCGGGTATCGTCCGCGGCAGCTTTGTGGGACGTTACCGAATTTTCGCTACAGGGCAAAAAAGGGTCGCTACGCACAATGATGACATCGTCATCGCCGGTGCAGCAGCTCAGGGCTCTACTGGTAAGAGCGTGGCGCTATCGGTTAGCGCCGCTGCTAACTCCCGCGGAATTTTGCAGGAGTTGGTAGTGGCGCCGCACACGGGTGATAAGGCGTTTGCGCAAACGACTTGAATTTTTCCTCCTAAGATGCCTTATGAACAGGAAATACAGGAACTGTGCTGCGCTTGTTATACCGTTGCAGTATTTCCCAGTTATTGAACAATGGAATTGGGGATCAGTGCTGCATCCATTAGATATTTCGGCTAGGATTTTCATCTTTGAGCTGGAGTTTCAGCAGCATAGGATTTCTGCCCATCCCTCCAGATCCGCCTCAACTTCAACCTATTTTCTTAGATCAGGAGTAATTAGAGACCCACCCATCACTAGGAGGGGGCCAGCCAGTGCAAAGAGGACAGTCCCAAAGGTACTGAAGCACAGAAAACAATGTAGCATCAGAAGAGCTGACGAGGGACCTTAAATAAGGCAGAAGCGCCTCGAAGGTTGGAATGAATATCCCACCAAAGGCCTTCAATAACTGGTGGTGCAATGGAGGGAGAGGAGGCTGCTACAAAATCCTTTCTCCATGGGGGCATCTCGGGGCCATTACTGTTGCTTCCGGGCCTGCCAGCACCCTCAACATGCCAGTTCCGGGAATTAGCAGTAAAGAGTCGGGCGGGAAGAAGAACTTTCGGGGGTCTTGCCTGTCTACCCTCTGTGCCATGTGCATGCGGCATGTGGGGAAGGAGAGCCGAGCTATGGTTCTCGGTTGTGAGGAGGGTGGGGCGAGGGAGAGGGGGGTGGAATACAGGTCAGACAGTGAGACAGTAAACCTGACGACCTGCATCCTTCGCTGGCTATCTCAGCTGTTTTCATGGAGAATCATGGCCAGTTTGTTAAATTGCAACTGACCTCTGTAGCCAATCGTACGCTCTCTCTCTCTCTATTTTAAAATAAAGCACTGCTCCTGTGGATTAGTCTCCAAATTACCTTTAGGAAATGTAAATTAACTGAAATAAATCAAGGTGGCAATGGATATGTGTATCTAAGATCTTCGAATTAATGGTATGTACAGCACAGAAATGGCCCTACTGGTCTATGTCGGCGTTTATACTCCACAAGAGCCCCATCCATTCTAATTACCTCTTACCATCCTGGCCCGTATCTTTCTCTTCCTTTCTCTCTCATGTATGCATCAAACCTCCCCTAAATTCCACAATGCTATTTGCTTCAACCATTCACCACTCTGTGTAGAAATTCCTCCTAATCAGTCAGTGGTTTTCTTACATTTATTCCCCCTAGTTCAGGACTCACCCATATGTGGAAACAGTATTTTCACATCCACCTTATCAAACTCCTTCATAATTGTAAAGAGCTCTATCACTTGAGAAAAGAGAGTCAGCCTACTCAATCTTTCCTAATAGTTGCACCCTCTAATTCTGATAAATCTTTGTAAATCTTGTCTGTACTTTCTCCAGTGCTTCTGCATACTTTTTGTAGTGTGGTCTAAGCATAGTTCTATATAAATTTGACATTACCTCCATGCTTTTGTATTCTGTTCCTCTAGAAATTAACCCCAGTACTTTTTTGTACTCTTTAAGGTATTATTAGCATGTGCTGTTACTTTTAGTGATTTACACATCTGTAACCCCAAATATATTTGCTCTACTACCCTGTTTAGTTTCTTACCTTCCAAGGAATCCGTGGCCTCATTATCCTCCAACCAAAATGAGACGCCTCACACTTTGCGGTATTGAATTTCATTTTGCCTGTTATCCACTCACTCTGCAAGCCTGTTTATGTCTGCCTGTATTTTGGTGCAGTGCTCCACATTATTAGCTATACCCCCCCAATTTGGTATCATGTGCAGAATCTGACACCATACCTCCAATTTCTGAGTGTAAATGATTGCACACCGGTGAACAGTGGTCCCAGCACAGATCACTGCGGGACGCCACTTCCCACTTTCTGCCAGGCCAAGAAACTTCCCTTAACTCTTATCGTTTTCTGTTTTGTAGCATCTTTCAATATATTATGCTTCTTTGTCCCTGAGACTCCTACACCCTGACCTTTATCATGAGTCCCTTATGTGACAACTTACTGAAGGCCTTCTGGAAGTCTGTGTAGACCACATCCACTGCACTGGCCTTGTCTACTGTTGCTGTTAATTCTTCAAAGAATTCAACAAGGTTGGTGAAATATGACCTTCATTTTATAAATCCATGCTGACTATATTTTCTTTATTATATTCTTCATCATTAGATGTTCTGATCTTTTAGCAGAGATTCTAGTATCTTTCCTACTACTGATAATGTTTCTCTAGTTCCCTGAGTTAGTTCCATCTGCTTTTTTGAAAATAGTAATTACATTTGCTGTTCGTCAGTCCTTTTTTTAATTGAACTTTTATATATGTAAATGTATTTATCGGTTACGGTAGCATATTGGTTATGTTACTAGATTAGTAACCCAGAGGCCTGGACTAATGATCCCGAGACCATGGCAGCTGGGGAATTTAAATTTAGTTAATTAAATAAAAATCTGGAATAAAAATCCAGTATCAGTAATGGTGACCATGAAACTTGATTGTCATAAAAATCCATCTGGTTCACTAATATCCTTTAGGGAAGAAAACTGCCATCCTTCCCTGGTCTGGCCTATATGTGACTCCAAACCCACAGAAAAGTGGTTGACTTTCACTGCTCTCTGAAATGGCCTAGCAAGCCGCTTACTCAGTTGTACCAAATTGCTACAGAAAACAATAATAAGAATAAAACCAGCCACAGGGACTGCAGCGGTTCAAGAAGAAGGCTCACTACCACCTTCTCAAGTGCAATTAGGGATGGGCAATAAATACAGGCCTTGGCAGCGACGCGCACATCCCAGGAATTAATTTTTAAAAATGCCTCTGCTGTCTCCTTCCCAGTTTCTTTGAGTATTCATGGACGCAATTCATCTGAACCTGGGGTGTTGTACTCCTTAGATTTAGATAGTTTGGCGAGTATCTCTTTCCAGCTTAACTGTTGTAATATCATCTTTTGACTTCTACTGTTGTCATGTCCTCTTTGTTAGCCTCCTCAGTGAAAACTGAGTCTAAATATCTGTTCAGTATCCCTGCATTTTAATATCATCTCCTGTGAGTTTATCCTGCTCATCCCTTAGTGGTCCTAGCCCTATCTTAATTCTCCTTTTGTTACAATAGAATACAATATAGTTGGCTTTTTTCCAATTTATTACTTTTCTCTTTGTACTATCTATATATATCTCAATCATTTTCTTAAACCTTAATATACTGTAACTACTATTCTCCTGTGCTTCTCTTATCTGTTCCGGTTCATTTCACCTTCCTAGATCTAGCAACGTTTCCTCCCTTGTTGAGCTTCCTACCTATTGGGTCAGAAAGGAATATTGCGTACATGGTAAAAACTCCATCCCCTTGTATGGTGGGTAAATTAGCTGAAGCATTTGTGGATACAATTTAATTTTTACGATTATTTATTAACTTAACATTTTAGTGATGTGACAAGGGAGTTCTCAAATTCTTACCTAGGGGTTGAAATTGCCCCGAGCCCCGTTTGGGGGTGGTAACCTTCCGGGCCCAGGACTTTTACCACAAGTCCCGCCCCCGGCGTGCAATTGGGCTTTGCGCCCCTCAAACGAGGCAGAGCGCTGTCTCAGGCACTCTGCCTAGTTGGAGGGGCGCTTCCGAAGCATCAGTGCGGTGCTGAGTGCAGTGCTGTGCTGAAGAGGTCAGCACTACGTGGAAGCACCGCATAGCGCAACTGCGCTACAATGCCCCTCCCTTCAGTTAAAGGGGAGGGCCGCTGTGCACTCTGCAGGTCCATTAGTGGCTACCAGGGATGCACTTGACCGGGCCCGTGGCCTGGCACCCAAAAGAGAGTGCGGGGCTACATAATAGTGGCCCGGTCGAGGCGAGGGCCGCCATTGTCGGGAAGAGACGGCCAGCAAAATAAAATGGTGACCTGGGGCACAAATGGTCTCCCCTTTAAGAGGCGCCCTGGATAGATGTCAGCGTCTTGCAGTCCGCGAGCCAATTTCCCCTGCGCGCCGCAAAGGGGTCGGCAAGGGGTGCAAATTGGTCGACTCGCACGGCGATAATGTAATCGGCTGTTGTGCGCCGACCTAGGGAGCTAACCGTGGTGGGGGGGGTGGGAGGACAGCGACATTACCAGCAAATCGCCCCCAAAATCTCCAGGGCAATTTCAACCGAGGCGCTACTACCTCATTAGCATCTCCCGGAGTTGCTAACTGGGCGCAAAAAGGGGCACCCTGCAGTTGTATTGCAACTCCATGTGGGAGAACACCTGGGCAGCAGTGATCATAACATAATTAGATTAAATCTTATGAGCCAAGCATAGGCTATTAACAGTTTAATATCGGTTCCTGGCTTCAGGTGGGCTAATTTCAATAAACTGGATAAAGATGTTGGAAGAAGTTGATTGGTTCTGCTTCCTGTTTTTTTTCTTTCTGCTTCCTGTTTTATATCTAAGGGCTAACTAATTATACTCACGGCAAATCACAAATTCATAACCTGTTTTAACAACATTTATGATTCCTGCAACTTGTATTTGATAAGATAAATGATGATGAACCAATTTTAAGACTGATAAGTGGCAAACCCTGAGGCCTGCATAACCATTGGAATTTTCCACATAATAATTGCACTGTGGGAAGAATGCCTTGTATGCATGTACAGTCATCATGCTAGCAACAACAACTTACATTTATATAGCACCTGTAATGTAAACAAATGTCCAAGGCACTTCACAGAGGTGTAATTGGATAAAAATGGATGCCAAGCTAAAGAAGGAGATATTACAAGGGGTAACCAAAAGCTTAGAAAAAATAGTCAGTTTTATGGAAAGTCCTAAAAGAGAGAGGTGGAGAGCAGAGGGGTTTAAGAAGGGAATTCCAGAGCGTGGGGCCTATGATAGTGCTAATGATAGGACAAAAGGCCAGAACCAGAGGAATGGAGAGTTGTGTGGGGTGGGGCAGGAGGGGATTGTATGGCGGAGACGGTTATAGATAGAGGGAGGGGCAAGGCCATGAAAGGATTTGAGCACAGGAAGAAGTAATAAAGCTCCCTTAAAGTAGCTTAGCTGTTTCTTATCTGTTTGGAGGCTACAGATGTGAAGTAAGTACTAAATATTTTGTAGCTTTCAAAGTGCTTTTAGTTAAATGTTCTGAAAACAAAGCAAATCACACTTTTAAAAAGTATCTTCAAATTGCAAAAATGCATCTGTGGGAGTATAACAGGGTGTAATTGAAGATGGCAGTTTGATTGAGATAATTGACCTATAGTTTCATCCTTCAATCTGCTGTCTCCAATTGCAACCTAATGCACTCCTCCAGATCCATTACTCCTTAAACTGAAGCAACATGTAATCTTAATGTACACTGTATTGAATTTTGATAAATGTTACAGCGTGGAAAAGGGGAACTGAATAAATACTTGAAGAAGAAAAATTTGCTGGTCAATGGGGAAAGAGCAGTGTAATAGGACTAATTGGATAGCTCTTTCAAAGAGCCAGCACAGGCATGATGGGCCGAATGGCCTCCTCCTGTGCTGTATCATTCAATGATTCTATATATCGCTATTATATCAGCATCCTTTGTGTCAACTGCAATGAGACTTGAAATTTGAATAAAAGTCCAATGTTAGCTTTTAAAATAACGTGAAGGAATGGGATAGTTATTTCAAATGTTGTTACCTAACATAAAAGTTTTCGCTCAAAATTTAGGCAGTTGAAAAATTCTTCCTTATTTCTCTTTAGATAATTTTAATCATCATTCTTCAACGAGTTAAATCTCCCCCGAGCACATACCATTCGCAGGCAAATGAATACTGCTTCCAAATCACTGGCAGTTTCGAACTGGCTGTTATGAGGTACAGAACTGTGATCTTGTGAGACTTGCCTTTAAAAAATGTTTTTCCCTCTTGTTGAGTTCCCAGATTTTTTCCCCCAAGCTGGCCTGGGTTTTTTATCTTTTTTTTTGCCTCGCCCAGGAGATCACATGGTTTTGGGCGGGGTGGAAGTGTATAAGTTGTGATACACAAGGTATCGCAATTGTGTGGGACAGGCTCGATGGACCAAATGGTCTTTACCTGTCTGCCATTATTCATATGTTCGTATGTTATCATCATCATCATAGGCAGTCCCTCGGAATCGAGGAAGACTTGTTTCCACTCTTAGCATGAGTTCTTAGGTGGCTGTACAATCCAATACAAGAACCACAGTCTCTGTCACAGGTGGGACAGATGGTCGTTGAGGGAAAGGGTGGGCAGGGAGCCTGGTTTGCCGCACGTTCCTTCCGCTGCCTGCGCTTGATTTCTGCATGCTCTCGGCGACGAGACTCGAGGTGCTCAGCGCCCTCCCGAATGCACTTCCTCCACTTAAGGCGGTCTATGGCCAGGGACTCCCAGGTGTCAGTGGGGATGTCGCACTTTATCAGGGAGGCTTTCAGGGTGTCCCTTGTAACATTTCCTCTGCCCTTCTTTTGGCTCATTTGCCGTGGATGAGTTCCGAGTAGAGCGCTTGCTTTGGGAGTCTGGTGTCTGGCATGCGAAATACGTGGCCTGCCCAGCGGAGCTGATCAAGTGTGCTCAGTGCTTCAATGCTGGGGATGTTGGCCTGGACGAGGATGCTAATGTTGGTGCGTCTGACCTCCAGGGGATTTGCAGGATCTTGCAGAGACATCGCTGGTGGTATTTCTCCAGTGACTTGAGGTGTCTACTGTACATGGTCCACGTCTCTGAGCCATACAGGAGGGCGGGTATTACTACGGCCTTGTAGACCATGAGCTTGGTGACAGTTTTGAGAGACTGGTTTTCAAACACTCTTTTCCTCAGGTGGCTGAAGTCTGCACTGGCACACTGGAGGCGGTGTTGGATCTCGTCGTCAATGCTTGCTCTTGTTGATAGTATATGGTATATGGCTAACAATGGTACATTCAAAATTTGACCTGGGACAAGTGCAGGTACAAGTCACTCAGTACCAAGGCATATTGAGCACTGAGGTGCTGTGTAACGTTGTTGTCACTTTTCTATGTAAAATTTAAATTTCCTATTCCTAGCTCATTGATATTGAATGCATTGATTTTGTCTTTCATTTTTATTAGTATGCTGACTTGAACGTGACACTATCCACTGTAGTTTTGCGATAGCAAATCTGAAGAAGGATGTTGATATTTTAAAATACCACTGCTGTAATTTGAAAAAAAATGATAAAAGGATTAAAATGATTAATAATATATATTGGCTCTGTAATTCCTTGGCTTCATTAAAGGGGAGGGCTGATTGGGGAGATGGACATGAAATGTAATATTTGGGAAGGTTTTTAGTGAGGCGCAGCTCCTCCTGCTGTGAAAAATGCCTCACTAAATCATTATTTTCACTTTTTCAGTTCTGCTTCCCATCATCCCTTTTGTAATGTCTGTAAGCTTATAATGTTGTAGCGCCACACTGTGGACGTGGATGTATTGTGTACTGCACTGCAGAGTTAATAATTAAACAGAACCAGGCAGATTCCGGAGGCTTCCGAGAGAGCTGCCTGCCATGTAGGAAGCTGTGTGTGTTGTGCTCTGTGAATATATCACACCTTTAAGGGATGCTGACTGCGGCTAAACTCAGGGCAGGTCCCAGCTGTGTGGCTGTTGTGCATTCCTGGATGCAAATGGCGTTGTTGTCCTATCTGTGTCAGGATTGCTAGCCACCTTGTTCAAGGCCCACTCAAAAATAGCAGTGGGCAGGCCTCGGGTAGGAAGATGTCAGTAGGTCCATTTTTGAAAAAAAAATGATCTCTTTAGCATCCTACTTCCTGATGAAAAAAGGGGCAATAGGACCTTCACAATTCCCTTCCACCATGTTCCAACACCATGAGAGATTCACTGTTTTATTATGGAATGCATCGTAGGACATTTCCCGTCCATAAACCTTTTCTCTTGTCATCGTGAATTTTGGTCGCACTTTTTTATGAAAATTGCTATGTTAACCTTCCCCATTCATGTTTACGATATTAACTGTCACGATATAGTTGTAGGTTCTGGTCACTAGATGGCTACATGGAGTGATTTTCTGCAGTCTCTCTCCCAACTTCATCACTAATCTTGTACTTAAATATATATATATAAATTTACGTTAATGAACTGACTGAAAAATTTATTTGTATGTATTAATTTTTTGGACTAGTTTACATAGAATGGTTAAAAGTGAGCTGACTTGGACATCTCTGTAAACCTTAAACATGAATGGTAAATCTGGTACTTTGTGGGCTGGCATCAAAAAGTAACCATTAGTGCGACTGGATTATTACAACATCACAGCTGGTTTGTTAATGTCCTTCAGAGAAGGGAACCTGCTACCCCTACCTGGTCTGGTCTATATGTGACTCCAGGCCCACCCAGCTCCAAATACCTTCAAGGTAACTACGGATGGACAATGAAATTGCCTTTCCAATATTGCCCATATCCCAAGAAATAATGAATGACTTCACAGTACGGACACTTAGAGTAGAATTTTGTTTATGAGCAAACTAAAGGTTTTAATATTTAGGCATAAGCTGCAGTCTCTTTTTGACAAGAATACTGCAATTTCATCATAAAATATATCATGTCAAAATTCTGAGTTTTTCATTTCAGTGACACAGCATCCACAACTGGTAAGAAATAGATATTGGATATGACCAGTAAATAAAGGTTGGCAATGATATTTGAGTGTAATTTGGCAATGTGCACTGACCTTTTTTCCCCAAAACTCTGTCAGCATCAGTGAATGATTACTTAGCCATGACATCATAAATGCGTACCTGCTTCCACAGCAATGCAGCAAAAACAAATATTTTAATGTCAGTGTTCTAAATTTCTTTGTACTCATTGCTCTAGTGTGTGACTCTGAATGTCACAGAAAAGGCCACAGAAACAAACTCATATGTGTTGCTGCATTAGTCATACTTCAATCAAATTCTGACTTTTATTCTTTTGCATTTGATTACAGGGAAAATAATAAAAAATGACGAGCGAGTTTGTTTAGAGCTGTAAAAATATAACTGAACCGTTTTGAATTTTCTTTCATGTATTTTTTCTTGCCAGTTTTTTCCTCTTCCATTATTCATTGATAGCAATGCCGACAGATTATGTGGCTGCAGGTGACTTCACAGTTGATCTCATCCTGTCCTCATCTGATCTCCACACGTTCACTTACAGCAGGAAGGCAATCAGGAGTGGACCCTTGACTGAGTTCCCCTCCTCAAACCCTGGGACGCTACATCCTCTCTTTCCACTGGTGTCTTGACTGAGCGTGGATGAGGGATTGAGCCGAGGTTCTTCTTGCTTTGTGTGGCTCAGCTCCTCACCGTAAACCCATGGAACTGTCAAGTAGGTTGGAAGAAGGAAACTAACTTAACTAAGGATTAATTAAACTTTTAACAGACAACATTGGCACTCCACAGAAGAGTCTGCAGTTAAAAAGCAAATTAAATGATTTAAAAACTCAAATGTATTATCTAAGTGATAGAAGCAGTCATAAAAGTCTGTTCTATCAGGGCCACTCAAAAACAGTAATGTCTAAAAAGCTAATGTAATGTAGATTTTTTTTAAATTTACACCTTTTGGGCCATGTACTGTTGCAATGAACTTGCAGTGATCTGTTATCTTGTATCTAAAAAGGTAAATATGCATCAGATTGTAGTTCAGATTGTAGATCAGATAGCAGTTGAGGCTAGCTCATTGAATGTATTCAAATCACAGATAGATTTTTAACCAATAAGGGAATTAAGGGTTATGGGGAGCGGGCGGGTAAGTGGAGCTGAGTCCACGGCTAGATCAGTCATGATCTTGTTGAATGGCGGAGCTGGCTCGAGGGGCTAGATGGCCTACTCCTGTTCCTAATTCTTATGTTTTTATGTTCTTGTGTTCAAAACCTTAAAACTTTCTTGATGTAAGTTTGCTAATGACCTCAGGTCATGCCAAAGTATTTCATGGCCAGTTAAGTACTTTCGAAGTGTTCTCAGTGTTGTATTGTAGTGATGTTGATTGAGAGATAGATATTGGGTAGGACGCCAGGAGAACTCCAGTGCTTTTCTTTGAATAGTGACTGTGGGATCTTTTGTGTCCACCTGAGAGGGCAGATTTAACATTGCATCCGAAAGATGGCACCTCTGACAGTGTAGCACTCCCTCAGTACTGCACTGAAGTGTCAGCCTAGATTATATGCCCAAATCCTGGAGTGGGACTTGAACCCATGGCTCAGAGGTGAGAGTGCTGCAACACTCCATGTGCAATGCCACAGGAGATCGACTAGTAATAAGTATGATTTGGGGGATTCTTTGGAATTCTCATGGAAAAGGCAGGCAATGAATGCACCGCTATGGAACCATTCATGGGAGCACTTGGGAAATATCCTGATAACCTATGTGGTCATTCTACCCCGTTTTTAATAAAGGTTTTCTGTGAAGATTGTGACCTGGGATTTCCATCTCAGTACAGCCGATTTCAGACATTGGTGGATGGGTTGGGAACAGCAGATGTGGGGGAAGTATTCCACCTGGCATTCTCTGCCACTTCTGGGATTTTGCCACAGAAGTGACGATCGATTTTGAATAAACCCATTGATATTTGAGCAGGTGTATCAAATGATGTGTTATTGTGGGAATACATCATTTGACTTATTGCCCGTCATATTTCCCACTAATAACACCTTAGCATTTCTGGGTGAGGTAAGTGCAGGGCGTTTAATTGTATCAGGCCAGATCTACCGGTCACAGAACATTACAGCAACAACCATTTCCCTATCCCCACTGTTCGAGATGCCAAAAATATTGAGATAAACTTGAATTGCCAACGCTCCACTGGGGCCAGCACTGAGGAAGATGAATGTGTGGAAAACCCACTCATCACCGAAAATCTAGCCCTGCAATCCTAAAATATTTCTACCTGTTGCCCTGTATATGAGTAATCTCACAAGAAATAATTGATGAATAAATTGATAGATTTTTGATATCATGAAATCTTTAACATTTCTTAGAATCATAGAAGTTTACTGCACGGAAGGAGGCCATTTTGGCCCATCGAGCCCGCGCCGGCCGACCTAGAGCTATCCAGCCTAATTAATCCCACTTTCCAACTCTTGGTCCATAGCCCTGTAGGTTACGGCACTTTAAGTGCACATGCAAGTATTTTTTAAATGTGGTGAGGGTTTCTTCCTCTACCACTCTTTTCAGGCAGTGAATTTCAGACCCTCTCAACCCTCTGGGTGAAGAAATTTCCCCTCATATCCCCTCTAAACCTTCCCCCAATTACCTTAAATCTATGTCCCCTGGTTGTTGACCCCTCTGCCACTCTATCCAGGCCCCTCATAATTTTATATACCTCAATCAGGTTTCCCCTCAGCCTCCTCTGTTCCAAAGAAAACAGACCCAGCATCTCCAATCTTTCGTCATAGTCAAAATTCTCCAGTCCAGGCAACATTCTTGTAACTCTCCTCTGCAGCCTTTCCAGTGCAATCACATTTTTCCTGTAATATGGTGACCAGAACCGCACACGGTACTCCAGCTGCGGCCTAACCAGGTTTTATACAGTTCAAGCTGTATGTGGTGATTTAGTTTAGATGGTCTTTTGGATCACGCATTAATGTTTGTTCATCTGCTCTTAAAGGTACTCATCTGAGAATATTAAAATATGTCCATTATGATATTGCAATCCCTTTATATTATATTTTCCAGTCAGTTAAATGTGCAGATCGAAACAGCAATGCTGTTTTAATTACTATTCTAATTTCAGTATTGTATAACAAATAATTAAATAGGCATGTGAATTAGGGAGGTGAAAAATGCATTAAAAAATCTTGAGGTTTATTTCAAAAAAAATATACAGACTCCAAAGTCAGTATGTGGGTAGATGGTGGGAGGGAGGGGGAGACCAAGAAAAAGGGATGAGAGACTTCTAATGTTCACTGTTTCAAATTTTATTCTGCAGGTCTGCCTGTTGTTGAGAGTGGAAGATCACTTGCTTCATGAAAAAAAATCAGTGGGGAAATTAAAACCATCATTCAGAATAGAATTGATCAGTGATAAAATGGCATCACAAAGCAACTTCAGCTGATTTTCTTGCTCAACCAAAATGCTCACTAAAATTCAGCTGTTACTACAAACACTATCCAGGATATGTCACAGATTGCTGTGTAATATGACAAATATCTCCACTTCTGAGGGGATTGAATTATCTGGTCAGTTTCACATGTGGCGATATCAAACACATATACGAGTGCAACAAAAATTTTGGTAGCCGTATATCATGAAGATGCCCAAGGATGGGATAGTGGTGCCTAGTCAGTACATCATAACCTTAATGCAGCCACACTTGAAGAGGAAAAATTGAGCTGGATTTTCAGCTTATTTGCACCCCATCTAGCACCTGGCAGGGGCGCAAAAATGATTTTTTTTTTGCCGTGAAACGAGGCACATAAGCTTTTGCGCCCAGGCGGAACTTTCAGCAATGGTTTTGCAGTGGCACTAAAACTTAGTGCCCACTGCTGTTTTCACCATTTGGGTGACGTAAATCGACGTGCAGCGCTGCGCTAGCGCCCCGGGTGGAACTTTCAAGCATATCGTCTAATTTAGCGCCCACCCGGGAAACTGCCAGCAAAAAGCAGTCACACGCTGGGCGCATCTAACGCTAAGGAAATAAGGGATGGCATCAAATTGAAAACAAGGGCATACAAAGTGGCCAATACTAGTGGGAAGCCAGAGGATTGGGACACTTTTAAAAGCCAGCAAGTAATGACTTAAAAAATTAATCAAGAGAAGAAAGATAGATTATAAAAGTAAACTAACATGCAATATAAAAACAGATCGTATGAGTTTCTACAGATACATAAAAAGGAAAAGGGTGGCTAAAGTAAATGTTGGTCCCTTAGAGGATGAGACTGGGGAAATAATAATGGGGAACAGGAAAATGGCAGAGACTTTGAACAAACATTTTGTATCGGTCTTCACGGTAGAAGACATTAAAAACATCCCACTAGTGGATAATTAAGTGGCTAAAGGGAGGGAGGAATCACTATCACTAAAGAATTAATACAAGATAAAATAATGGGATTAAGGCGGACAAGTCCCCTGGACCTGATGGCTTACATCCTAGGGTCTTAAAAGAAGTGGCTGCAGAGATAGTGCATGCATTGGTTGTAATCTACCAAAATTCCCTGAATTCTGGGGAGGTCCCAGCGGATTGGAAAACCGCAAATGTAATGCCCCTATTTAAAAAAGGAGGCAGACAGAAAGCAGGAAACTATAGACCAATTAGCCTCACATCTGCCTTTGGGAAAATGCTGGAGCGCATTATTAAGGAAGCAGTAGCAGGACATTTGGAAAAGCATAATTAATCAAACAGAGTCAGCATGGTTTTATGAAAGGGAAATCATGTTTGATTAGTTTGCTGGAATTCTTTGAGGATGTAATGAGCAAGGTGGATAAGGGAGAACCAGTGGATGTGGTGTATTTGGATTTCCAGAAGGCATTCAATAAGGTGCCACATAAAAGGTCACTGCACAAGATAAAAGTTCACAGAGTTGGGGGTAATATTTCAGCATGGATAGAGAATTGGCTAACTAACAGAAAACAGAGAATTGGGATAAATGGCTCATTTTCCGGTTGGCAAACAGTAACTAGTGGGGTGCCACAGGGATCGGTGCTGGGGCCTCAACTATTTACAATCTATATTAATGACTTGGATGAAGGGACCAAGTGTAATGTAGCCAAGTTTGCTGCTGATAAAAAGATGGGTGGGAAAGCAAATTGTGAGGAGGACACACAAAATTTGCAAAGGGCTATAGACAGTCTAAGTGAGTGGACAAAAGTTTGGCACATGGAGTATAATGTGGGAAAATGTGAGGTTATCCACTTTGGCAGAAAAAATAGAAAAGCAAATTATAATTTAAATGGAGAAAAATTGCAAAGTGCTGCAGTACAGAGGGACCGGGGTGTCCTTATGAATGAAACACAAAAAGTTAGTATGTAGGTACAGCAAGTAATCAGGAAGACAAATGGAATGTTGGCCTTTATTGCAACGGGGATGTATTATAAAAGCAGACCAGTCCTGTTACAACTGTATAGGATATTGGTGAGGCCACACCTAAAGTACTGCGTACAGTTTTGGTCTCCGTATTTAAGGAAGGATATACTTGCATTGGAGGCTGTTCAGAGAAGGTTCACTAGGTTGATTCTGGAGATGAGGGGGTTGACTTATGAAGATAGGTTGAGTAGGTTGGGTCTATACTCATTAGAGTTCAGAGGAATGAGAGGAGAACATAAGAACATAATATATAGGAACAGGGGTAGGCCATTTGGCCCCTCGAGCCTGCTCCACCATTCAATAAGATCATGGCTGATCTGATCATGGACTCAGCTCCACTTCCCTGCCTGCTCCCCATAACCCTTTACTCCCTTATCGCTCAAAAATCTGTCTATCTCTGTCTTAAATATATTCAATGACCCAGCCTCCACAGCTCTCTGGGGCAGAAAATTCCATAGATTTACAACCCTCTGAGAGAAGAAATTTCTCCGGATGTTTTAAATGGGCGGCCCCTTATTCTAAGACTGTGGGCTAGACTTTCCATAAAGGCCCTCAACGGCCAATTGACCACTGAGAAGGACTGCTAACGTTCGGCGAAAAAAGCTGGCGAGAATTTCCATCTTGAAGGTAAAAGTAAGTAGAACTGATCGCCTGGTGAGAAACTGCACACTCATTCTTGACGGTTTTCTCGGCGGGTAAGTGCAAAGTTAGACAAATGGGCAGTCGTTACCGGAATGGACGGTAAGTAGTGAAATTTAGTCCGAAGCTGTGGTTGGGCCTACGGAGGGGGGAAAATGTAAAAAAAAAAATTTTCATTAAAAAAAATAAATACATACAAATTATTCCCAAGACAGTTTTAACCATAATCACCATGTTAAAATTTTAAACAAATAATCAAATAACCTTTAACTTACCTTTCTTTGCAGGATCCCCTGTTACTGCCGTGTAAAAGCAGCTTTTACATGGCGGGTCTCTCGGCGATCTGGACGTCGGCGGTTGAGCCCAAATTTACGCCTTGGCGGTTGTTCTTGGCGTTGCACGTGGGTGGTTTGGTCCCGGTGGGCGACTTCAGATGTGGGTGATAACGTTCAAAAATTACCTGGAAGCTCTCGCCGGGTGAAAAACCAGCTGTAACGCCGAGAAAATTGCCGACAATGAAGCCGAAAGTCTGGCCTTATGTTTTAATTTCCCTTATGAGTGGAAATATCCTCAATGCATCCACCTTGTCGAGAACTCCTCATTATCTTTTAAGTTTCAAGAAGATCACCTCTCATTTTTATCGAAACATATACAATGATGAAAATGGTAATGGTTACCAGAGTGTCCATCTGCTCTTGTGGCACACACAGATAGCCACCAAAGCACTTATACCATACTGTCTGAATGTAATAGAGTCCTCTGTTTAATGGCCTTGGAAGTTGCATGTGGTTCATCAAGAGGACATTGAAGTGCGGAAACATCTTATGAGCTCTCAGAACGCAATCTTAATAATGCGTAAAGATCATTCATGGCAAATAGGGTGCCAAACTAAGCCTATCTATGTGTCATGCATTTTAGGAGGCAACCCACAGAGTGCTGAGAGGTATCAAAAGCATGAGAACAAATAGTGTGTCAGATTTATAATTTAAGTAGAATCAGTCTGGTTGGAGCTAAGGAGCACCAAGGGGCAAAAAACATTGGTGGGAGTTGTCTATAGGCCTCCAAACAGTAGTAGTAATGTAGGGGACGGCATCAAACAGGAAATTAGAGATTCATGTAACAAGGGTACTACAGTAATCGTAGGTGACTTTAATCTACATATAGACTGGCCAAACCAAATTAGTAATAATACTGTGGAGGATGAATTCCTGGAGTGTGTGCGAGATGGTTTTTTAGACCAGTACGTTGAAGAGCCTACTAGGGAACAGGCTATCCTGGATTGGGTGTTGTGCAATGAAAAAGGGTTAATTCATAGTCTTGTTGTGCGGGGTGCTTTAGGGAAGAGTGACCATAACATGTTTTAATTCTTTATTAAGGTGGAAGGTGAAGTAGTCCAATCCAAAACTTGGGTCCTAAATCTAAACAAAGGAAACTACGAAAGTATAAGGAATGAATTGGCTATGATAGATTAGGAAGATTCATTAAAAGGCATGACGATGGATAGGCTATGGCTAAAATTTAAGGAACGAATGCATGAATTGCAACAATTATACATTCCTTTCTGGTGCAAAAATACAAAAGGAAAAGTGGCCCAACCATGGCTAACAAAATAAATTGAGGATAATATTAGATCCAAAGAGGAGTCATACAAAGTTGGCAGAAAAAGTAGTAAGCCTGAGGATTGGGAGCAGTTTAGAATTCAGCAAAAAAGGACCAAGAGATTGATTTAAGAGGGGAAAAATAGAGTATGAGTAAACTTGCAAGGAACATAAAAATCGACTGCAAAAGTTTCTACAAGTATGTAAAAAGAAAAAGATTAGTGAAGACAAATGTAGGTCCTTTACAGTCAGAAATGGGAGAATTTATAATGGGGTACAAGGAAATAGCAGAACAATTAAATAAATACTTTGGTTCTGTCTTCACGGAAGAGGACATAAATAACGTCCCAGAAATGCGAGGGAACCAGGGGTCAAGTGAGCAAGAGGAATTAAAGGAAATGATTATTAGTAAGAAAATAGTGCTGGAGAAACTAATGGGACTGAAAGCCGATTAGTCCCCAGGGCCTGATAATCGGCATCCCAGAGTACTAAAAGGGATAGTTGTGGAAATTGTGAATGCATTGGTTGTCATCTTCCAAAATTCTATAGATTATAGAATAGTTCCTGAAGATTGGAGGGTGGCAAATGTAACCCCACTATTTAAAAAAGGAAGGAGAGAGAAAACAGGGAACTACAGACCGGTTAGTCAAACAGCGCTGGTAGGAAAAATGCTAGAGTCCATGATAAAGGATGTGATAACGGGACACTTAGATAATATCAACGGGATTAGACAAAGTCAACATGGATTTATGGAAAGGAAAATCATGTTTGACAAACCTACTGGAGTTTTTTGAGAATGTAACTGATAGAATAGATAAGGGAGAATCAGTAGATGTAATGTATTTGGATTTGCAGAAGGCCTTTGATAAAGTCCCACATAAGTTAGTGCACACAGAGGTTAGTGTGCAAAATTAAAGCACATAGGATTGGGGGTAATACACTGGCATGGATTGAAAATTGGTTAACTGACAGGAAACAGAGTAGGAATAAACAGGTCTTTTTTGGTGTGGCGGGCAGTGACTAGTGGGGTACCACAGGAAGGCACTGCTATATGGGCCTAGTTGCCGAGCTACAGTACGTGGACGACGCCTGCGTCTGTGCACATACTGAGGCTGAACTCCAGGACATAGTCGACGTATTTCTGAGGCGTACGAAAGCATAGGCCTTACACTAAACATCAGTAAGACAAGGTCCTCCACCAGCCTGTCCTCGCCGCACAGCACTGCCCCCCAGACATCAAGATCCACGGTGCGGCCCTGGACAGTGTGGACCACTTCCCTTATCTCGGGAGCCTCCTATCAACAAGAGCAGGCATTGACGACGAGATCCAACACTGCCCCCAGTGTGCCAATGTAGGCTTCGGCAGCCTGAGGAAAACAGTGTTTGAAGACCAAGTCCTCAAAGCTACCACGAAGCTCATGGTCTACAGGGCTGAATCGGGAGCAGTGTCGAGGAGGTGCGTGGAGAGGCGTGAGTTCCGGGGTCGGCGAGAGACCTACAAAAGGCCCAACGCAGCGGCAGTCGGGAGCAGCGTGAGGAGGTGCGTCACTGAGTCGGGAGCAGTGTCGAGGAGGTGCGTGGAGAGGCGTGAGTTCCGGGGTCGGCGAGAGGCCTACAAAAGGCCCAACGCGGCGGCAGTCGGGAGCAGCGTGAGGAGGTGTGTCGCTGAGGTGCGTGGAGAGGTGTGGCCGGTGCAGCTACAGGGAGAAGGCAAAAAAGAAGTAGAAAGAAACAGAAAGGTGACGTCACAGCCAAGGGGGTAAGTGATTGGCTGGTGATTGGTGAGTAGTTTTTCTTTTTTCTCTTCTATAACAGTGAGTAAACTTTAGCATTGTTGTTGCTTATCTAAGGGTTAAGCAATGGCAGGACAGCTCCTCCTGTACCATGTGGGAACTCGGGGATGACTCCAGTGTTCCTGACGACTACGTGTGCGAGAAATGTATCCGCCTCCAGCTCCTGACGGACCGCGTTGCGGAGTTGGAGCTGAGGGTGGATTCATTCTGGAGCATCCACGATGCTGAGAATGACGTGAGTAGCACGTGTAGCGAGTTGGTCGTACCGCAGGTAAATGGTCCACAGCCAGATAGGGAATGGAAGACCAGCAGGAAGAGCAGTGCAAGGAAGGTAGTGCAGGGGTCCCCTGTGGTCATCCCCCTGCAAAACAGATACACTGCTTTGAGTACTGTTGAGGGGGATGACTCATCAGGAGAGGGCAGCAGCAGCCAAGTTCATGGCACCGTGGCTGGCTCTGTTGCACAGGAGGGCAGGAAAAAGAGTGGGAGAGCGATAGTGATAGGGGATTCAATTGTAAGGGGAGTAGTTAGGCGTTTCTGCGGCCGCAACCGCGACTCCAGGATGGTATGTTGCCTCCCTGGTGCAAGGGTCAAGGATGTCTCAGAGCGGGTGCAGGACATTCTAAAAAGGGAGGGAGAACAGCCAGTTGTCGTGGTGCACATTGGTACCAACGACAGGTGAAAAAAGGGATGAGGTCCTGCGAAACGAATTTAAGGAGCTAGGAGCTAAATTAAAAAGTAGGACCTCAAAAGTAGTAATCTCGGGATTGCTACCAGTGCCACGTGCTAGTCAGAGTAGGAATCGCAGGATAGCGCAGATGAATACGTGGCTTGAGCAGTGGTGCAGCAGGGAGGGATTCAAATTCCTGGGGCATTGGAACCGGTTCTGGGGGAGGTGGGACCAGTACAAACCGGACGGTCTGCACCTGGGCAGGATCAGAACCAATGTCCTAGGGAGAGTGTTTGCTAGTGCTGTTGGGGAGGAGTTAAACTAATATGGCAGGAGGATGGGAATCAATGCAGGGAGACAGAGGGAAACAAAAAGGAGACAAAAGCAAAAGACAGAAAGGAGATGAGGAAAAGTGGAGGGCAGAGAAACCCAAGGCAAAGAACAAAAAGGGCCACTGTACAGCAAAATTCTAAAAAGAAAAAGGATGTTAAAAAAACAAGCCTGAAGGCTTTGTGTCTTAATGCAAGGAGTATCCGTAATAAGGTGGATGAATTAACTGTGCAAATAGATGTTAACAAATATGATGTGATTGGGATTACAGAGACGTGGCTGCCGGATGATCAGGGCTGGGAACTCAACATCCAGGGATATTCAACATTCAGGAAGGATAGAATAAAAGGAAAAGGAGGTGGGGTAGCATTGCTGGTTAAGGAGGAGATTAATGCAACAGTTAGGAAGGACATTAGCTTGGATGATGTGGAATCTATATGGGGAGAGCTGCAGAACACCAAAGGGCAAAAAACGTTAGTGGGAGTTGTGTACAGACCTCCAAACAGTAGTAGTGATGTTGGGGAGGGCATCAAACAGGAAATTAGGGGTGCATGCAATAAAGGTGCAGCAGTTATAATGGGGGTTAACGAAACTGGAAGCAATACGGTGGAGGAGGATTTCCTGGAGTGCATAAGGGATGGTTTTCTAGACCAATATGTCGAGGAACCAACTAGGGGGGAGGCCATCTTAGACTGGGTGTTGTGTAATGAGAGAGGATTAATTAGCAATCTCGTTGTGCGAGGCCCCTTGGGGAAGAGTGACCATAATATGGTGGAATTCTGCATTAGGATGGAGAATGAAACAGTTAATTCAGAGACCATAGTCCAAAACTTAAAGAAGGGTAACTTTGAAGGTATGAGGCGTGAATTGGCTAGGATAGATTGGCGAATGATACTTAAGGGGTTGACTGTGGATGGGCAATGGCAGACATTTAGAGACTGCATGGATGAACTACAACAATTGTACATTCCTGTCTGGTGTAAAAATTAAAAAGGGAAGGTGGCTCAACCGTGGCTATCAAGGGAAATCAGGGATAGTATTAAAGCCAAGGAAGTGGCATACAAATTGGCCAGAAATAGCAGCGAACCTGGGGACTGGGAGAAATTTAGAACTCAGCAGAGGAGGACAAAGGGTTTGATTAGGGCAGCGAAAATGGAGTACGAGAAGAAGCTTGCAGGGAACATTAAGACGGATTGCAAAAGTTTCCATAGATATGTAAAGAGAAAAAGGTTAGTAAAGACAATCGTAGGTCCCCTGCAGTCAGAATCAGGGGAAGTCATAACGGGGAACAAAGAAATGCTGGACCAATTGAACAAGTACTTTGGTTCGGTATTCACTAAGAAGGACACAAACAACCTTCCGGATATAAAAGGGGTCAGAGGGTCTAGTAAGGAGGAGGAACTGAGGGAAATTGTGTTGGGGAAATTGATGGGATTGAAGGCCGATAAATCTCCAGGGCCTGATGGACTGCATCCCGGAGTACTTAAGGAAGTGGCCTTGGAAATAGCGGATGCATTGACAGTCATTTTCCAACATTCCATTGACTCTGGATCAGTTCCTATCGAGTGGAGGGTAGCCAATGTAACCCCACTTTTTAAAAAAGGAGGGAGAGAGAAAACATGGAATTATAGACCGGTCAGCCTGACATCGGTAGTGGGTAAAATGATGGAATCAATTATTAAGGATGTCATAGCAGCGCATTTGGAAAGAGGTGACATGATAGGTCCAAGTCAGCATGGATTTGTGAAAGGGAAATCATGTTTGACAAATCTTCTGGAATTTTTTGAGGATGTTTCCAGTAGAGTGGACAAGGGAGAACCAGTTGATATTTGGACTTTCAGAAGGCTTTCGACAAGGTCCCACACAAGAGATTAATGTGCAAAGTTAACGCACATGGGATTGGGGGTAGTGTGCTGACATGGATTGAGAACTGGTTGTCAGACAGGAAGCAAAGAGTAGGAGTAAATGGGTACTTTTCAGAATGGCAGGCAGTGACTAGTGGGGTACCGCAAGGTTCTGTGCTGGGGCCCCAGCTGTTTACACTGTACATTAATGATTTAGACGAGGGGATTAAATGCAGTATCTCCAAATTTGCGGATGACACTAAGTTGGGTGGCAGTGTGAGCTGCGAGGAGGATGCTATGAGGCTGTAGAGCGACTTGGATAGGTTAGGTGAGTGGGCAAATGCATGGCAGATGAAGTATAATGTGGATAAATGTGACGTTATCCACTTTGGTGGTAAAAACAGAGAGACAGACTATTATCAGAATGGTGACAGATTAGGAAAAGAGGAGGTGCAATGAGACCTGGGTGTCATGGTACATCAGTCATTGAAGGTTGGCATACAGGTACAGCAGGCGGTTAAGAAAGCAAATGGCATGTTGGCCTTTATAGCTCGGGGATTTGAGTACAGGGGCAGGGAGGTGTTGCTACAGTTGTACAGGGCCTTGGTGAGGCCACACCTGGAGTATTGTGTACAGTTTTGGTCTCCTAACCTGAGGAAGGACATTCTTGCTATTGAGGGAGTGCAGCGAAGGTTCACCAGACTGATTCCCGGGATGGCGGGACAGACCTATCAAGAAAGACTGGATCAACTGGGCTTGTATTCACTGGAGTTCAGAAGAATGAGAGGGGACCTCATAGAAATGTTTAAAATTCTGATGGGTTTAGACAGGTTAGATGCAGGAAGAATGTTCCCAATGTTGGGGAAGTCCAGAACCAGGGGTCACAGTCTAAGGATAAGGGGTAAGCCATTGAGGACCGAGATGAGGAAAAACTTCTTCACCCAGAGAGTGGTGAACCTGTGGAATTCTCTACCACAGAAAGTTGTTGAGGCCAATTCACTAAATGTATTCAAAAAGGAGTTAGATGAAGTCCTTGCTACTCGGGGGATCAAGGGGTATGGCGAGAAAGCAGGAATGGGGTACTGAAGTTGCATGTTCAGCCATGAACTCATTGAATGGCGGTGCAGGCTAGAAGGGCCGAATGGCCTACTCTTGCACCTATTTTCTTTGTTTCTAATACCCGCCCTCCTGTATGGCTCAGAAACATGGACCATGTACAGTAGACACCAACGATGTCTCCGCAAGATCCTACAAATCCCCTGAGAGGACAGATGCACCAACAGCGTCCTCGTCCAGGCCAACATCCCCAGCACTGACCACACTTGATCAGCTCCGCTGGGCAGGCCACATAGTTCGCATGCCAGACATGAGACTCCCAAAGCAAGCGCTCTACTCTGAACTCTTTCACGGCAAACGAACCAAAGGAGGGCAGCGGAAACGTTACAAGGACACCCTGAAAGCCACCCTGATAAAGTGCAACATCCCCACTGACACCTGGGAGTCCCTGGCCAAAGACCGCCCTAAGTGGAGGAATTGCATCCAGGAGAGCGTTGAGCACCTCGAGTCTCGTCGTCGAGAGCATGCAGAAATCAAGTGCAGGCAGTGGAAAGAGCATGCGGCAATCCAGTCCCTCCCACCCCTTCCCTCGGCAACTGTTTGTCCCACCTGTGACAGAGACTGTGGTTCTTGTATTGGATTGTACAGCCAGCTAAGAACTCAGGCTAAGAGTGGAAGCAAGTCTTCCTCGATTCCGAGGGACTGCCTATGATGATGATGACCACAGGGATCAGTGTTAGGGCCCCAGATATTCACAATATATAAATGATTTGAATGAGGGAATCAAATGTAATAATTCCAAGTTTGCTGACGATACAAAACTAGATGGAATTGTGAGTTAGGAGGATGCAAAGATGCTTCAAGGCGATTTAGATAGGTTGAGTGAGTGGGCAAATACATGGCAGATGCAGAATAACGTGGATAAATGTGAAGTTCTCCACTTTGGTAGGAAAAACGTAAAGACAAAATATCATTTCAATGGTGATAGCTTGGGAAATATCGATGTACAAAACCTGGGTGTCCTTGTACACCAATCATTGAAAGCAAACATGCGGGCGCAGCAAGCAGTTAGGAAGGCAAATGGTATGTTGGCCTTCATTGCAAGAGGATTTGAGTACAGGAGCAAGGATGTCTTACTACAGATATACTGGGCTTTGGTGAGACCACACCTGGAGTATTGTGTGCAGTTTTAGTCTCCATACCTAAGAAAGGATATACTTGTCATAAAGGGAATGCAGTGAAGGTTCACCAGACCGATTCCTGGGATGGCAGGACTGTCATATGAGGAGAGATTGGGTCGACTAGGCCTGTATTCACTAGAATTTAGAAGAATGAGAGGGGAACTCATTGAAACGTATAAATTCTGACGGGGTTGGACAGATTGGATGCAGGAAGGATGTTTCCCCTGGCTTGGAAGTCTAGAACAAAGGGTCACAGTCTCAGGATACAGGGTAGGAAATTTAGGACTGAGATGAGGATACATTTCTTCACTCAGAGGGTGGTGAACCTGTGGAATTCTCTACCACAGAAGGCTGTGGAGGCAAAGTCACTGAATATATTTAAGAAGGAGATAGATAAATTTCTAGACACAAAAGGCATCAAGGGGTATGGGGAGAAAGCGGGAATATGGTGTTGAGATAGAGGATATTAAATGACAGTGCAGGCTTGAAGGGCCGAATGGTCTACAACTGCTCCTATTTTCTATGTTTCTATGTAATGAAGGTGTGCATCAATACAAATTGTATTCTAACGCCCCTCGAAAGATCGTTGAATTTTTTTCGGCACTGTGTTGCACTCTTAACGACAGTCTCTGAGGAAGAGACCTCCTCAACAATTTACCTGCATATTCTATTGAAAATGGATGGCAGGGGTCTAGATCCATCCCTGCAGGATAATCCTTGCCATCTCCGCTCCACAGCCCCCACTAGAGCTTCGTTAGCCTCTTGGCTAAATCGCCTGGCATGCTGTCTGCTATCCTTCTCCTACATGCTCAAAATCAAATTATAAAATGGCTGATTCAGCCCCAGATGTACTGCGCATGCGCCCGGCCGCGCCCTGCATTAGCATTTGCAATCGGACAGCAGATCAGAAGCGCGGGAAGAAAAAAAAACTCGCGTGTACGCAAAACGGCCTAATTTTTTAGGGCCGGAACTTTCGGCTCTGGTGCACAAATTCTGTGGTGCAATGCCGAGTTAGCGCTAACGCTCATTGTGAACTTTCACTTGGCGAAAGTTGTATGCTCTAGCGCTAAAAAAAGTTGTATGCTCATTGCGACCGGAAAAGGAATAAGAACATAAGCAATAGGAACAGAAGTAGGCCATACGACACCTCGAGTCTGCTCCGCAATTCAATAAGATCATGGCTGATCTGATCTTAACCTCAACTCCACTTTCCTACCTGTACCGCATAACCCTTGACTAAGAGTAATAAAGAGTAATAAAGACAACCCTGACACTTGGGGCTTTGAGTTTTGAAAAGAGAGTCACAGAACTGAGCTTGTTTTTCATTTGATAAAATAAGATTTGGAGGAGGCATATTCTAGAGCTTTAAAATGATGAGGGCATGGGTACTGTGGATTATAAAAGGCTATTTAATTTGGATTGTGGTTGCAAAGCTGAAGAACAAGATAATAAAATGAACAAGTCTTAAGTGAGATTAAAAGAAAGTTTTCCTCCTATGCGGCTTAGTTCCTTTGTTAAACAACTGGGTGAATGTCTGGTGAAGAATATTATTAAACATTGCAAGCAGTAGACAAATTAAGTGATCAAATTAATTGTGGAGCATTCTGGTTCTGATGCTGCTTGGAGAATAGAAGAATAATCAGTGGGTTTGAATTGAATAGTGTCAGTTAATATGGTTGGATTCATATTTTAGAGTTTTTTGTGAATGCCTTTGGGTTAAAACTGCATGGAACTTTATCTTCAGAGAAATGTTATCTGTCAGTTGTTTTCCAAAAGAAGTTGAGTGGATTGGGTTGTCTGTGCCAGACAATCAAATGTTTTTGTTTCATTCTACACTAATGTTCTAATTGTGGTCAAAAAGTCCCCAATAGTATTGTGGGAGAGTGCTAAGGCATTCCACAGAGCCTAAATTATTGCCTTTATGGGACAAAAGAGTCCAAATTTCTACCCTGTCCAGCTCCATTCACAACTCCTTCAAATGAAGCAACCCATGTCAGCCGACAGAGCAACTTGGACAACATCCAGTCTTGGGCTGAGAAGTGGCACGTAAGATTTGCACAACAAATACCTGATAATGATCGCCTCCAACCATCTTCCCCTGACCTTCAGCAGCATCACTATTGCTGAGACCCCCACCATCAATATCTTGGAGTCCCCATGGACCAGGCACGTAACTGAACCATCCACATTAGCACCATTGCCACAAGAGTAGGTTGACACTTCAGTAACTGTGATGAATAATTCATGACCTGACCCCACAAAGCCTCTCCACCGCCGACGAGGCTCAAGTCAGCAGTGTGATGGAGTACTCAGCAATCGTCTGAATTGAAGCCGCAACTCAAGAAGCTCGACACCATCAAGACGAAAGCAGTTAACGTTCGGCATCCTTGCCACTGGATTCAATATTCAGCCATCCACCACTGGTGCACTGTGGCTGTAGTATGTATACCATGTATTGGAGCAACTGTTGGTTCATAGGAGCAGTTTAAACAGAAGTGGGTATCTGATTTCTAGGTACAATTAATTTTTCGGCACCTCAGTAACTGAACTGCTGCTAGAGTTGTAAAGTCCTGTCCCCTCAGTACAGATTCACACGAGACATGTAGTGAAGTCAAGGTCACTCTGGACCTGCACCTTTATTTCACAGCTCTGGAATGCTGCACTTGCCTGAGACCTGTCCTTATATACCTGTCTCTTGCAAGTGCACCCCTGGTGGTAAGGTATGCTGGTGGTTACAGGTCATACCTTATTACAGTCATGTATAGCATGTTAGGATACAGGTATATATAATAATGTAAGATACATGACATCACCCTCCCCCAAGGTCTTATTGTCTTTATAGACTCAGTCTCTCAGATGGGCTACGCTCTCGCGTGGAGCGTCTGAGTTGTGGCTCAGTTGTTTGCCTTGGTGTCTGTTTTTCTTTGGGTGTGGTTGCTGGTATCTCACCTGGGCTGTCTGTTTTGATTGGTGTGATTGTTGTTGACTCGCCTGGGCAGTCTGTTGGGATTGCCCTTTCCTCAGGTTGTTCCCTCTGTCTGTCCACCAGGTGTGGTGCGAGTTCCACATTGTAGTCTGCCTCTGGTTCCGCAGTGTTGTTGGTAAATATGCTTTTGACTTGATCTACATGCCTCCGGCAGGTTTTGCCATTGTCCATTTGTACTACCAGTAGCCTGTTTCCTTCCTTGCCCGTTACTGTCCCTGCAAGCCATTTGGGACCCCTGCCATAGTTTAGTACAAACACTTTGTCCCCGATCTCATTCCATCTCCACCTCGAATTTCTGTCATGGTACTCGGTCAGCTTACGGCGCTTTGCCTCAACGATTTTGTGCATGTCTGGGAGGATTAATGAGAGCCTTGTTTTTAAAGTCCTTTTGATCAACAGTTGCGCTGGGAGGATCCCGGTCAATGAGTGCGGACGAGATCTGTATGCCAGCAGCAGTCACAACAGGCGACCCTGCAGCATGGCACGTTGGATTTTAAGCATGCCTTGTTTAATGATTTGCACTGCTCTCTCCGACTGGCCGTTGGAGGCCGGCTTGAACGGTGCCGTCTTGCCGTGATTGACGTGGTCAATTATAAAATCTTGGAATTCTGCGCTGGTGAAGCATGGACCATTGTCACTGACCAATATGTCAGGGATTCCGTGCGTTGCAAACATGATTGCGAGGCTCTCCACAGTGGTGGAGGTTGTGCTCGAGTTTAAAATGGTGCATTCGATCCACTTTGAAAATGCATCTACAACTACGAGGAACATTTTGCCCATGAATGGGCCCGCATAGTCTACGTGCACCCGCAACCACGGTTTGGTAGGCCAAGGACAGGGGCTCAGAGGAGCCTCCCTGGGGGCATTGCTGAGTTGGGCACAAATGATGCACCTTCGGACGCAGAGCTCCAAGTCCGCGTCAATACCAGGCCACCAGATGTGGGATCTGACTATGGCCTTCATGAGAACGATCCCTGGGTGATCGCGGTGGAGCTCCCGGACAAATGCCTCTCTGCCTCGCAGAGGCTTGACTACTCGGCTGCCTCACATCAGGCAGTCTGCTTGTAGTGATAGCTCATCCATGTGCCTGTGAAAGGGTTTTAATTCCTCGGGGCAGGCATCGCGAGCCTCTGCCCAGTCACCGGTTAGGACACATCTTTTTACTAAGGATAACGTGGGGTCGCTGGCCGTCCAGGCTCTGATTTGGCGAGCCGTCATGGGCGAACCTGTGGACTCAAAGGCATTGATTGCCATTACTATCTCACAGTCCTGTTCGTCAGACCCTTCCATGGTCACCAGGGGTAGCCTGCTGAGCGCGTCGGCACAGTTGTCTGTGCCTGGTCTGTGGCTTATGGTATAGTCGTAGGATGCCAGCATGAGTGCCCACCATTGAATTCACGCCGAGGCGTTGGCGTTTATTGCCTTGCTCTCGGATAGGAGGGACGTGAGGGGCTTGTGGTGTGTTTCTAATGCGAACTTGGCCCTGAAAAGGTATTGGTGCATCTTTTTGACACAGTACACGCCCGCGAGTGGCTCCTTCTCTACCATTCTGTACCTGCGCTCCGCCCGCGAAAGTGACCTGGAGGCATAAGCTATGGGTTGTAATTTGCCCACACTATTAACATGTTGCAAAACGTACCCAACCCCATACGCTGACGCATCGCATGTGAGAACTAGCTTTTTACCTGGATCAAAGAAAGTCAAAACACTGTTGGAACACAGAAGGTTGCGTGCCTTATTGAAGGCGCGTTCCTGGGCGTTCCCCCAAAACCAATCACACCCCTTCCTGAGTAGCACGTGGAGAGGCTCCAGCAGCGTGCTTAAGTTCTGCATAAAGTTCCCAAAGTAATTGAGTAGCCCGAGTAAGGCGCGCAGTTCTGAGACATTCCGGAGCCTGGGTGTCAGGCGAATTGCTTTTGTTTTGGACTCTGTTGGGCGGATTCCATCAGCGGCAATCCTTCTGCCCAAAAATTCAACCTCGGGTGCGAGAAACAGGCACTTGGATTTCTTGACTCGTAGGCCTACCCGATCCAACCGCTTTAGTACTTCCTCCAAATTACGGAAATGGGAGTTGGTGTCCTTGCCCGTGATAAGTATGTCCTCTTGAAATACAACCGTCCCCGGGATAGACTTGAGCAGACTCTCCATGTTGCGCTGGAATATGGCAGCTGCTGACCTGATGCCGAATGGGCATCGATTGTACATGAAAAGGCCTCGATGTGTGTTGATGGTGGTGAGTAGCTTGGATTCCTCGGTCAATTCTTGCGTCATATACGCAGATGTGAAGTCTAATTTTGAGAAAAGTTTACCTCCAGCCAATGTGGCAAATAAGTCCTCCGCTCTGGGAAGCGGGTACTGGTCCTGTAGGGAGACTCTGTTTATGGTAGATTTGTAGTCCCCACAGATTCGTACGGATCCATCAGGCTTCATGACTGGGACGATGGGGCTTGCCCAGTCGCTAAATTCCACAGGTGATATAATGCTTTCCCGCAGAAGCCTGTCTAGTTCGTGTTCAATCTTTTCCCTCATTACATAGGGTACAGCTCTGGCCTTGTGATGGACCGGTCTAGCATCCTGTGTGATGTAGATTTTGACTTTGGCCCCTTTCAAAGTGCCCACACCTGGCTGAAAGAGCTGCTGAAAGAGCTGTTAAAATCGCTTTATAACTGTTGAGCAGGAGGTCCGTTCCTCTAATGACATGGCATGGACATCATCTCATTTCCAGTTTAGTTTTGCCAGCCAGCTTCTCCCCAACAGTGCTGGGGGGTCTCCGGGGACAATCCACAGGGGAAGTCGGTTCACTGTCCCTTTGTGTGTGACAGAGAGCATGGCGCTGCCGAGGACTGGTACGATTTCTTTGGTATAGGTCCTTAGTTTGGTGTCGACCCTTGTGAGTTTTGGTCTGTCTCTTTTATGCGGCCACAGTTGTTCAAATTGTTGAGCGCCCATGAGAGATTGACTCGCTCCCGTATCCAGCTCCATGTTGACAGGTATCCCGTTGAGTAGGACCCTCATCATTATAGGAGGCGTCCTGTTGTAGGAGCAGCGGCCATTGATCGTGTTGACCCGCTGTACATTGGTGTTCCGGGTACTGTCCCCACCATCTTCTGGTCCGCTTTCCGACCCAGCCGAGCTGCCGTTTTTTTGCACATGCGGGCCAAATGCCCTGTATATTAACAGTTCCTGCAAACAGCCTGCTGAAATCGACATTCCCTTGATGAGTGCCCACCCCCACACCTCCAGCACAGACTGCTTTCATTGTTCCCAAAGAATGAGCTGCGTCTGGCTGATCTCTCTTGAGCTTCTCTCAGTTTGTAGTTGATTGCTCGCATTGTGGGTTGATGAGGTGTGAACGGCCGTTCCTGGGGCCCTTGATGGCTTCTGGCACCACTGCCTACTGTCGTGAGCCTGTTCTCCCGGTTTTGTCTGTGTGTGGGGGTAGCAGCTTGTCTAATGCTGTGAACTCCTTGTTCCATTATTTCGTTAGTTGTCGTACCTGCATTGTAAATCAACCTCGTTTCTTCTTCCCCTACCAAGAATGTCTGTGCAACCAGTGCTGCTGCCTCTAAGGTCAGGTTCTTGGTCTCTATGAGCTTTCGAAATATGCCTGCGTGGCCTATTCCTTCAATGAAAAAGTCTCTCAGCATTTCTCTCCTCAGTTCATCGGAGAATTCACATAAACTAGCCAACCTCCGAAGTTCCACCACGAAGTCGGGTATGCTCTGGCCCACACAGCGTCTGTAGTTGTAGAACCTATGTCTGGCCATGTGTAGGCTGCTCGCTGGCTTCAGGTGGTCTCTTACCAGTGTGCTCAATTCTTCAAACGACTTGCTTGCTGGTTTCTCGGGTGCCAGCTGATCTTTCATTAAAGCGTATATTTTCGAGCCACAGCTGGTCAAGAGATGGGCTGTTCTCTTGTCTGCTTTATCATCGCCTAACCAGTCTTTGGTTACAAAGCTTTGCTGGACCCTTTCTATAAAGTCCTCCCAATTGTCTCCCGCATTGTACTTTTCATCTGATCCGTTGTTCGCCATTCTGTGGATTCTGTAATCCCATAACTCATCGCCACTGTAAAGTCCTGTCCCCTCAGTACAGATTCACACGAGGCATGTAGTGAAGTCAAGGTCACTCTGGACCTGCACCTTTATTTCACAGCTCTGGAATGCTGCACTTGCCTGAGACCTGTCCTTATCTACCTGTCTCTTGCAAGTGCACCCCTGGTGGTAAGGTATGATGGTGGTTACAGGTCATATCTTATTACAGTCATGTATAGCATGTTAGGATACAGTTATATATAATAATGTAAGATACATGACAAGAGTGCACGACATAGCTTTACCTGTGATGCACTTTAAAAAATTAAAATAATCCAAGGGTAATTTACACAGACGATCCATTATAAAGACCCATAGGATATGATTCATATTGTGAGTGATCTGACATGATAACTCACGAAATGAAGTCGTGAGTAGTTTATGATCCGTGCTATGAGCTGACTGTAAAGTATCCCACTGGTCTTCATAATGTATTTCTGTTTTTGCCTTGTATTACAAATTAATCTAGCAAACACTTGGGTGAAGAAATAAAAAAGATCGATTTAATGGTACACTGATTTCCTTTGACGATTGGTTGCAGTGAAACTGAAGACAGGACAAGCGCTAATTAATCTGTTGCATGTGGCAGGGTTTAGAAATGTTCATACAACTTTGAACAGTATCTATAAATTATTTTAGAAGGAAAAATAGATCCAACAATTAGAATGTAATTAGTCACATTTCACAGAGATATCATTATCTAGTATTCATGTAGTGGCAGTTAATCAGGTACCACAACTATTAATGATGTATGCTGATTAGGTTTGCCATAAATAAATGGAAGTAAAGGTAGCAGAAGAATCTGGGATGATTAGCTTTTTTCTATTACTGTGCGTTAGAGCCAACCCTCAGGAACTCAATGGGCCACAGGGGATTGCTGTGCTCTGTACTAAATCAGGCAATGCTAATAAGTGATGTTCAAGGGAACTGTGACACATTCATGTTTATTATATAGTGTACGGTATGTTCCCCAGTAATCTGATGCTGATAATAAACCTTTTGTATATTGTAATATACTAGCCAATAAAATCACATGATGCCATGTGCTTTCAGGTCGTAACTCACCATCATCTGTATTACTCTTTCACCTTTGTCAATCTCCTATAATACCATATGATAAAATGTCAACAATAAATATTTTTTTTATTGAGGCCAGTCTGTGGGGCCTGGAGGAGCACGTCATCTGGCCACGCTCCTATTTCCCCCAGGTTTCACTGGCAGATCCAGTACTAGGTGCCACTACTGTCATCGGCAGTTAAAATTCCTTTGGGGTCCTACTTGCTTCATAGGACCCTGACATTTAAATATTAATGAGATCCCCGCTCTTCTGCTTGTAGTGGGTGGACCCGATGCTGCTGAAAACCCGGCAGATAACATGGTGCTGGGCGGGAGTGCATTGGGAAAGAAGAGTGAAGCTTGCTGCCAGCAATTTAGCCACTCTTCTGCCCCTTTCCTGCTGGGCGGCCATGGTTAAAATTGGCCTTCATGATGAGTTGACTGAGAAGAATGAGAGGGGATCTCATAGAAACATATAAAATTATGATGGGACTGGACAGGTTAGATGCAGGAAGAATATTCCCGATGTTGGGGAAGTCAAGAACCAGGGGTTACAGTCTAAGGATAAGGGGTTAGCCATATAGGACCGAGATGAGGAGAATCTTTTTCACCCAGAGAGTGGTGAACCTGTGAAATTCTCTACCACAGAAAGTTGTTGAGTCCAGTTTGTTGGATATATTCAAAAGGGAGTTCGATGTGGCCCTTATGGCTAAGGGGATCGCGTTATGGAGATAAGGCGGGAGTGGGGTACTGAAGTTGCATGATCAGCCATGATCATATTGAATGGTGATGCAGGCTTGAAGGGCCAAATGGCCTGCTCCTGCACCTATTTTCTATGTTTCTTGATTGATTACTGCTTTGTGATTTTGCTCATAGCTATTCCACTCCAGCTATCGCTCATCCAAGACCCATTGTCCTTGCAGCCTAAATTGGTTCTCAGGTCTCCAATTTAAAATTCTCATCCTAATGTTTAAATCCCTTCATGGTCTTGCCCCTCCTTCTCTCTGCGTAATCCTGCAGCACTACAACCATGCCCTCCCTCAAACTCTCTGTTTGTCTCACTGTGGCCTTTTGTGGATATCTCCTCCTCCATTCACCCCACCATTGTCGGCCATGCCTTCAGCCATTTTGGTCCCACACTCTGGAATTTGCTCTGTTTTAGAAAGAACAAGGACATAGAAACAGGAGTAGGCCTTGAGCCTTTTCCGCTATTCAGTGAGATCATGGCTGATCTGTGACCGAACTCCATATACCCACCTTTGCCCCAAAGCCTTTAATACCTTTAGTTAACAAAATCTATCAATCTCAGATTTAAAATTAACAATTGATCTCGTATCAATTGCCATTTGCAGAAGTTCAAAACTTCTGCCACCATTTGCGTGTAGAAGTGTTTCCTAACTTCATTCCTGAAAGGCCTGGCTCTAATAGAACCTTAAAATAGATAGGACTGCCGGCACAGATGATAATCAGCCAAGGGTCCTCAAGGAAATAATATAGGTGCTATGCGAGTTCCTTGTCTGTATCTTTAATAGCTCGTTGGAGTGTGAGACTGTTTCTTAGACTGGAAGGAGGCTAATGTAGTTTCAATCTTTAAAACGGGTGATAAGGTAGACAAAGTAACAATAATCTATTAAATTGATGTCAGTAATAGGTAGTGCTTGGGGGAATCATTAGCGATTCTCTATATGACTACTTAGACAGAGAAGGCGATACCAGGGACACACAATACGGGTTTTGAAAAAGAACGTTGCGCTAGAAATTCATTATAGCCCAGGAATGGGGGTATCATTAGAAAAGTTGGAGATTTAGTACCAGATGTTAATGCTTTAGACTGCACGCAAAATTTGTGCTCACTGCTCAAAGAAATGATTGGAACGCTAATTCAAGGCCTAGTTCATTGGTCACTTAAATGGTGGACCAATAGCACGTGCAGTCTAATCGCAATTCATCATTGCCACAGTCTCTTCCCAGTACTTAAAGGTTCACTGATGCTGCAGAACCTCATTCTCAGCATTGCTGGCTGTGCAGCTGCCTCAGCAAGGAGAAACACAACAAGGAGCTGGAGCTGGAGCTGGAGCTGGAGCTGGAGCTGGAGCTGGAGCTGGAGCTGGAGCTGGAGCTGGAGCTGGAGCTGGAGCTGGAGCTGGAGCTGGAGCTGGAGCTGGAGCTGGAGCTGGAGCTGGAGCTGGAGCTGGAGCTGGAGCTGGAGCTGGAGGACTGAAGCAGGTGTGCTCATTGCAGATCCACCTCAGTTGGGTGGTCAGGATGATTGAATGCTTCAACAAATGCTACACACCACCATCTGTAACACAAGCTTCACACATTGCCCAAAGCACTACACCCCCAGCACTCACCCACCAACAATCTCTACCTACCAACACCCACATCTCACACCCTGCACACAATGATAGCTATGGCAAGCACAAGGGTCACTAGTTATTGGAATGAATGTGATATGTGTGCTATGTTTATGCATAAAATTATTCATGGAGTTTGGAATATTTTGTGGTCTCATTTAACCTTTGCACCCAGGAGGATGCTGTGATATGGCATGATACTGGAATCGTATGATGGGGATGTGGTGAGCAAAAGGGATCTGGGTTTAAGTCATCCTGGTGTGAGGCTGGAGGTCTGTTTGGAAAAGGTGGCAGAGCTCTGTGTTCCACCACCTTGGTGATGCGGAGCTGTCTAACAGACTTCTTGCTTAATTGAAGATAGAAGTGCTGTCAGAATTACCCTCGGAGGGTAAGACCTGCTGATGAGATCCCTGACGTCCCTCCTCATCCCTCTACTTACATGTTCCCATATTTCCCGCTACCTACGTTCCCTCTGCCGTAGATCCTGGAGGGTGAGGAGGCAAGCTAGTACAGCCCCATTAAAGTTGCCAAGTGTAGCAGTTTGAACAATAAATGTAGATACTTTGTAATATAAATGTAGCTATTTTGTGGTTGCCAGACTGCTGATACAGAATAAGCTGTTCGAGTGGATGAAACTCATAAGAAACCACTGGAACTAACCTACCCTGACAGCTGGGAGTGATTAATGCTGATGCCTTTAAATAACGTTGCTGGAGCCAGCTTGCAGGGAACATAAAAACTGACTGCAAAAGCTTGTACAGATACGTGAAGAGAAAAAGATTAGGGAAGACAAATGTGGGTCCCTTATCGTCAGAATCAGGAGAATTTATAATGGGGAACAAAGAAATGGCAGACCAATTGAACAAATACTTTGGTTCACTCTTCACTAAGGAAGACATACATATTCTAACATTTTCCCCACTACTGATGTCAGGTCTATAATTACCCGTTTTCTCTCCCTCCTTTTTTAAAAAGTGGTGTTACATTAGCAGCCCTCCAGTCCATAGGAACTGATCCAGAGTCGATAGACTGTTGGAAAATTATCACCAATGCATCCACTATTTCTCGGGCCACTTCCTTAAGTACTCTGGGATGTAGACTATCAGGCCCTGGGGATTTATCGGCCTTCAATCCCATCAATTTCCCTAACACAATTTCCCGTCTAATAAGGATATCCTTCAGTTCCTCCTATTCACTCGACCTTCGGTCCCCTAGTACATCTGGAAGGTTATTTGTGTCTTCCTTTGTGAAGACAGAACCAAAGTACTTGTTCAATTGGTCTGCCATTTCTTTGTTCCCCATTTTAAATTCACCCGAATCCAACTGCAAGGGCCCTACGTTTGTCTTTACTAATCTTTTTCTCTTCACATATCTATAGAAGCTTTTGCAGTCATTTTTTATGTTTCCGACAAGCTTCCTCTCGTACTCTATTTTCCCCCTCTTAATTAAACCCTTTGTCCTCCTCTGCTGCATTCTAAATTTCTCCCAGTCCTCTGGTTTGCTGCTTTTTCTGGCTAATTTATATGCCTCTTATTTGGATTTAACACTATCCTTAATTTCCCTTGTTAGCCACGGTTGAGCCACCTTCCCCATTTTATTTTTACTCCAGACAGGGATGTACAATTGTTGAAGTTCGTCCATATGATCTTTAAAGGTTTGCCATTGCCTATCCACCGTCAACCCTCATTTGCCAGTCTAATCTAGCCAATTCATGTCTCATACCATCAAAGTTACCTATCCTTAAGTTCAGGACCCTAGTTTCTGAATTAACTTTGTCACTCTCCATCTTAATAAAGAATTCTACCATATAATGATCACTCTTCCCCAAGGGGCCTTGCACAACAAGATTGCTAATTAGTCCCTTCTCATTACACATCACCCAGTCTAGGATGGCCAGCTCGCTGGTTGGTTTCTCAACATATTAATCTAGAAAACCATCCCTAATACACTCCAGGAAATCCTCCTCCACCGCATTTCTACCAGTTAGGTTAGCCCAATCAATATGTAGATTAAAGTCGCCAATGGTAACTGCTGTATCTTTATTGCACACATCCCTTATTTCTTGTTTGTTGTTTGATGCTGTCCCCAACCTCACTACTACTATTTGGTGGCCTGTACACAACTCACACTAGCGTTTTCTGTCCTTTGGTATTCCGTAGCTCCACCCAAACCAATTCCACATCATCCAAGCTAATGTCCTTCCTTACAATTGCATTAATTTTCTCTTTAACCAGTAACACCACCGCGCCTCCTTTTCCTTTCTGTCTATCCTTCCTAAATGTTGAATAACTTTGGATGTTGAGTTCCCAGCCTTGGTCACCCTGGAGCCATGTCTCCGTGATGCCAATCACATCGTATCCATTAACTGCTATCTGCACAGTTAATTCGGCCACCTTATTCCGAATACTCCTCGCATTGAGGCACAGAGCCTTCAGGCTTGTCTTTTTGCATTGACAGTCATTTTCCAACATTCCATAGACTCTGGATCAGTTCCTATGGAGCAGAGGGTAACCAATGTAACCCCACTTTTTAAAAAAGGAGGGAGAGAGAAAACAGGGAATTATAGACCGGTCAGCCTGACATCGATGGTGGGGAAAATGTTGGAATCAATTATAAAAGATATAATAGCAGTGCATTTGGAAAGCAGTGACAGGATCGGTCCAAGTCAGCATGGATTCATGAAAGGGAAACTATGCTTGACAAATCTTCTAAATTTGAGGATGTAACTAGTAAAGTGGACAAGGGGGAGCCAGTGGATGTGGTGTATTTAGACTTTCAAAAGGCTTTTGACAAGGTCCCACACGAGAGATTGGTGTGCAAAATTAAAGCACATGGTATTGGGAGTAATGGACTGACGTGCATAGAGAACTGGTTGGCAGATAGTAGGCAAAGAGTAGGAATAAATGGGTCCTTTTCAGAATGGCAGGCAGTGACTAGTGGGGTACCACAAGGTTCAGTGCTGGAACCCCAGCTATTTACAATATACATTAATGATTTAGACGAAGGAATTGAATGTAATATTTCCAAGTTTGCAGATGACACTAAGCTGGGTGGCAATGTGAGCTGTGAGGAGGACGCTAAGAGGTTGCAGAGTAACTTGGACAGGTTAGGTGAGTGGGCAAATACATGGCAGATGCAGTATAATGTAGATAAGTGTGAGGTTATCCACTTTGGTGGTAAAAGCAGGAAGGCAGATTATTATCTGAATGGTGACAGATTAGTAAAAGTGGAGATGCAACAAGACCTGGGTGTCATGGTACATCAGTCATTGAAAGTTGGCATACAGGTACAGCAGGTGGTAAAGAAGGCAAATGGCATGTTAGCCTTCATAGCGAGAGGATTTGAGTATAGGAGCAGGGAGGTCTTACTACAATTGTACAGGGCCTTGGTGAGACCACACCTTGAATATTGTGTTCAGTTTTGGTCTCCTAATCTGAGGAAGGACATTCTTGCTATTGAGGGAGTGCAGCGAAGGTTCACCAGACTGATTCCAGGGATGGCTGGACTGTCATATGAGGAGAGACTGGATCAACTGGGCCTTTATTCACTGGAGTTTAGAAGGATGAGAGGGGATCTCATAGAAATGTATAAGATTCTGACAGGATTGGACAGGTTAGATGCAGGAAGAATGTTCCCAATGTTGGGGAAGTCCAGAACCAGGGGTCACAGTCTAAGGATAAGGGGTAAGCCATTTAGGACCGAGATGAGGAGAAACTTCTTCACTCAGAGAGTTGTGAGCATGTGAAATTCTCTACCACAGAAAGTTGTTGAGGCCAGTTCGTTAGATATATTCAAAAGGGAGTTAAAGGATCAAGGTGTATGGAGAGAAAGCAGGAATGGGGTACTTAAGTGCATGATCAGCCATGATCATATTGAATGGTGGTGCAGGCTCGAAGGGCCGAATGGCCTACTCCTGCACCTATTTTCTATGTTTCTATGTTTCCTGGAGCTGCACACCAACTCTCCCTGTCGCTGTCTGGTCAAGGCGCTAAGGTAAGTGGTGACAATCAATTTTCCAGATCAGACAGCCAGTGAGTGTTGCTTGCTCACTGATGTCATGATCTGCATGCTGTTGAAGTCCCCGGCGGCACCTCGTACAGGCAGCACAGCGGTGGGCGGCGGGGGGGAGGAGGGCAGATTTTCCGGGCAGTGCTGGATGCACCTCGGACCGGCGCTACTGCATCAGTGCCCCGTTACCGCCATCTGTTGACACTAGCAGGAAGCGCTACGGGATCAAAATGTTCCTCTGTTGTGCCTTACCAATTTGAGTGTATTTTTTGATGAAGTCACCAGGATAGTGGATTGAGAGTTGGCTGATAGTGTTTATTGATGAATTTGGATCGAGCTGGAGACCAATCACCAGCGGTGTCCTTCAAGGACCGGTTCGGCAATGTCACAATTTAAAAATTCTCATTCTTTGTCATTGAAAGTTGGCATGCAGGTACAGCAGGCAGTGAAGAAGGCAAATGGCATGTTGGCCTTCATAGCTAGGGGATTTGAGTATAGAAGTAGGGATGTATTACTGGAGTTGTACAGGGCCTTGGTGAGGCCTCACATGGAATATTGTGTTCAGTTTTGGTCTCCTAATCTGAGGAAGGACGTTCTTGCTATTGAGGGAGTGCAGTGAAGGTTCACCAGACTGATTCCCGGGATGGCAGGACTGACATATGAGGAGAGACTGGGTCGACTGGGCCTGTATTCACTCGAGTTTAGAAGGATAAGAGGGGATCTCATAGAAACATATAAAATTCTGATGGAACTGGACATGTTAAATGCAGGAAGAATGTTCCCGATGTTGGGGAAGTCCAGAACCAGGGGACATAGTCTAAAGATAAGGGGTAAGGCATTTAGGACCGAGATGAGGAGAAACTTCTTCACTCAGAGAATTGTTAACCTGTGGAATTCTCTACCGCAGAGAGTTGTTGATGCCAGTTCGTTGGATATATTCAAGAGGGAATTCGATGTGCCCCTTCTGGCCAAAGGGATCAAGGGATATGAAGAGAAAGCAGGAAAGTGGTACTGAGGTGATGATCAGCCATGGTCTTGTTGAATGGTGGTGCAGACTCGAAGGGCTGAATGGCCTACTCCTGCACCTATTTTCTATGTAAATCCCTCCAGTTCCTTGTCCCTCCCTATCTCTCTAACCTCCTCCAGCACTACAACCCTCCAAGATATCTGCGCTCCTCCAATTCTGGCCTCTTGTGCATCCCCTATTTTAATTGCACCACCACTGGTGGCCATGCTTTCAGCTGCCTAGGCTCTTAAACTCTGGAATTTCCTCCCTAAACCTCACCACCTCGCTTCCTCTCTCTCCTCCTTTAAGACGCTCCTTAAAACCGACCTCTTTCATCTGTCCTAATATCTCCTTATGTAGCGCGGTGTCAAATTTTGTTTGATAATGCTCCTGTGGAGCGCCTTGTGATGTTTTACTACATAAAGGCACTATATAAGCTCTGGAACTCCCTCCCTAAACCTCTCCGCCTCTCTTTGCTCTTTTAAGATGCTCCTTAAAACCTACCTCTCATCTGCCGTAATTTCTTCTTATTTGGCTTGGTGTCAAATTTATTTGTTTTGTCTTATAACACTGCTGTGAAGCGCCTTGGGACATTTTACTACATTAAAGGTGCTATATAAATAAAAATTGTTATATAAATGCAAGTTGTTAAAACCGTTGCTATTTAGTATTTTCATTAATGATCCAAATGTCGATGTTGGGAGAATGATATGCAAGTTTGCTGATAATACCAAGATTATGTGCAAGAGTTAAGACAGTAGAGGATGCTCGATTACTACAAGCAAATCTATATGCGCTGGGGGATTGGGCCCATGTCTGTCAAATGATGTTTAAGTTTGCTAATTGTAGTGTTATGCATGTAAGCAGATCAAATGCTGAACATATAATACAGTCTTTAGAGAAAAGAACTAAAGCCAGTGGTGAAAGAAAGAGATCTGGGCATTTTAATGCATCAATCCCTAAAGGTTTATGAACAAAGCCGTGAAACTATAGCTAAAGCGAATACGGTGTTGGGTGTACTTATAGGACAATTCATTGTTAAACAAAGCACATCATGTTGTGCTAGTACAAGACCTTGGTTAGGCCTGAGTTAGAATACTGTGTTCAGTTTTGATGATCTCACATGTTGGGAGATGTTGAGGTTTTGGAAAGAGTGTAGAGGAGGGCCACAAGATTAATTCTTAGTTTAAAGCATCTTGGTTACCCAGATAGATTCAAAGAGCTGGGTCTCTATACTTTAAAGAAGCGTAGACTTAGGGATGGTTTGACCTAGGTTATTAAGATGATAAAGGGCTAGGTTGCGGTTGTGTTGATCAATTGTTTCAACTGAATAGGTTATGGAGGATTTTTATCTGATTTTATGCCTCTCCAGGGAGATCACATGGCTCTGTTTGAGGTGTGGAGTGTACATATTGTGTATGCACAAGGCATCACAACTGTATGGGACGGGGAATTGGATGGACCCGTAGATCTTTTCCTGCCCGTCAATTTTTATATACGAACACTGGCGGACAAGAAAAGACCCTCTAGTCCATCCAGTCTGTCCCACACAATTGTGATATCTTGTGTATCACAATATATGCACTCTCCACCCCACCCAAAACCACGTGATCTCCTGGGAGAGGCGAAACAGCAGATAAAAAACAGGCCAATTTGGGGGGGAAAATCTGGAAGTTCCTCACTGATGCCCCTGATTGAAACTAGTCCAGGAGATCATGCTGGTCCTGATAATTCTATGCAGTACCTAATCTTTTTGTACGAGGTGATCTCTGCCTCATATGTCAGCCATTCCATCTCGCCACTTCCAGCTCCTCCTTTAAGACCTATCCAAGGAATTACACACTTCCATCACTGGGCCAATGGAAAATAGGTGTGCATAACACCTGTGGCTGGCCTTTGATGAAGGGCTGGCTGCAAGCAATATTTGCCATTCATTATTTCTTTAGTTATTTTATCCAAGTAATAATGGGGGGGGAAATTGCGGTCGGAGGCTCCCTTCGTATGAACGCCTCCGACCCAAAATTTTTTAACGAAAATACTTGGTGGTCCCGGAGGAACGTAGAGATTCCGGTCGGAGGCCTAGATTCGCTGTGCAGTGCATGGGAAGATGTCTTTCATGTAAGCTGTAATCACGTGGGCCTAGACCACCAATCACTATGCACTATTCTCATTGATAAAAATGGGAGCTCTGTTTGTACAGACTCCCATTACTATCAATGAGGAAAACCCTATAAACACCAAAACACAACATAATAACTAAATAAAACACCTCACATATTTAAAATTAATTGAAATTAAATGTTTTAGAAAAAGAAAATAAATTTTTTTAATATGTTTTAATAGTGTTAAAAATAAACTTACCTTAATGGATAGGGTTTTTAATATAAAAATGAGTCATTAAATGTAATTTTTATATGTTTTAAAACTCTTACGCTGGTAAAAGTAAGCTATGAGCCTGCTTTTACCAGGCATAAAAGTTTGAAGGATATTCGCTGGGCAAATAGCCCAATCTCTTCTTTGCGAATGTCCTTCTCCCGGGAATGCAGAGGATATCGGAAAAGTTGGTTTTTAGCGCATGCGCATCGCGCTCCGAAAACTTGCTTTTGCGAGGCCTCGCCGGGTCCATGCGCACTTCGTACGGAGCCGGCGAGGCCGGAATTTTCGGCCCAATATTATCAAGGGTTTACATGGGAGGGTATGTGTGAACTGGACCTAATTGTAATTCAGGTTAATTTGTTAATGTGACTGAAATGTATTTCAGTTGTACTTACAGATTTATTGGACTGTATTTTAGCTCCCAAAAATGGGTGGGTTGGGGTCAGGTCAGCGGTTAAAATTTAAAAAATCTCCACCCTGCCTCTAACTGACCCACTTCCAGGTTTAATGGAGGAAGGACAAGGGGCGGGCAGCCAACCCAATCCCCGGAAAATATTTTATTGAGGCTGGCAGCCTCTGATAATCTGATTTACATGTTTATCTGTGACCTGCTGGGTTTCCAAGGCCTCGGGAAGCCCAGCAGCTGAAGGGAGCTGAGGACAGCTTTGGGGAGAAGGTAAGTGCCTTTACAGTGCTGCCTGCAGATCAATTGAAGCAGGAGTGCTTCCCCCCCAGCCCCCAAGCTCCCCCCCCCCCCTCATCAGACCCCGCCCCCCGGGGTCTTGGATCGGAACTGACTGCTCCTGGTGCTTGCTCCTAACTCCTCTCCGCCTGACTGGAAGCCAAGCCTGTCGATCAGGTTGACTTCCGGGTGGTGTCAAGAACAAAAGACAAACGCTGTGGAGTTAGAACTCCAGAACATGTGAGGAAACCCAGACTTCTGGGTTTCAGGTCTGAAACTCTGCTCCCTCCACCCTCCAGCCGATGTAACCTGCTCCTTTTAATATCCAGCCTAATATTTCAGGCTGAATGCTGCGTTGTTGCTCCTTATTTAAACTTACAAATTCTTTGCAACCTTCAGAACCTCATGGGAAATTTAAGGGGCTTCTTTTGGTCAAAGGGTGCAGTACCAATTAGACTAGCGTGTTTGAAAGTCCAAAATTAGCACAGTTTTGGTCCAAATTGCTGAACTTAACTGGAGGTGCTAAAACAGAAACCTGCAGGTTTAGTGCTCAAGTGCTGATTAGATGCAATTTTCGTGGAGCAGTATAATATGAGCTCCTCGCACCCACTTCCACTGGTGCGCTGTGGTTGGCACACAGTGGCACTTTGCAGGATGGCTCATGGACCAAGTGAGAGGGCGATCAGGTTCTCGGACATGGCACTGGAGGTCCTGGTGGAGGAGGCCCAGAGAAGGAGTGATTTCCTGTACTCGCAGAAGAGGAGGGTGCCACCTCACCCTTCTCACCCTCCTGTTCCTCTCTCCTGTGGCAGCTGGTGCGACTCTGCCTGGCCACATGTTCTCCTCCCATTCCTTGTCCAGACCAAGGGGGACCCTACAAGATGGCCATGACCAAGTACTGCCTTTCTCCTGGTGACACCTATAAGATGGAGTAGCACAGCACTTTTTTTTAGGTGAAGTCCTTGGAGAATTTCCAGAATAAATATCACTGGAGTGTTGGTGAAGCCTTGGCAAAGTGTCTCAGAAAGTCTCCTGATGTGTTTCAGAGGTCGTCTTCACAGTTCCAGCAGCAATGAACAGGCCATGAATTTGTAAATATCCCTTTTTATTTTCGCTTGAAATTGACATCAACTCTGTGTTTACTCCCAAATAGCTGGTCACTGTTGAGAGAGGATGTTAGTTGAAGTGCTAGCCACCAAAATGCCATGTAGCCTCTTAATTGAGCGCTAACAGGCATTTTTAAGTGGCAATCCAGGCGGCCGTTCATAGCGCTGCCTTCAACTCCTTTACCAAGGTGTGTCTTGCGCTAAATGCAGGGTAAACTGGCGTTTCAGCTCAAAACTCCATCTTGGCCACCTCACAGGATTATTGGTGCCTGAATGCTCTGTCGAAAATCACTCCCAAAGTTACTTCGCAAGAATTGCAGGAAAGGGGATTGAAATGAAGTTAAAAATGTGGTATGTCTCAATGAAAAAACATGGACATCCATCCATTTTTATTGCCCTGTTGAAAAGCTCTGCAATTCATCCCCTCAGATACTCCACTGAGGTCTCTAAGCTGACGCTGACATTATTCATTTATGGTCAATGTGATCCCAAGGTGTTATTATAGTGTTCTGGACTTACACCACTTCATAATGAGACCTCTTTCTGTGGACTTTTTTTGCCTGTCTCACGTACATTCTTTGTTCTTTTCCATCTCCGGGCTCTGTCCCTATAATGAGGACATACATCAACTTCCATTCACACATCACCTTTAAAGTACAAAACGTCCCAAAGCATTTTATAGGGAAGTAGATGAATGGTTTCTGAGTTATGGAAGAGAGATTAGGAAAATATAACTGAATGTTAGGTTAAAAAGGTGGGTGTGCGAAGGATGGGTTCCATTTCATGGGACACTGGCTCCAGTACTGGACCAGGAGGAAACTTTACTATTGGGCACATCTGAACCAGGCTGGGACCAAGTTCCCAGCGGAAAGGATAAATAGGGTGGTGATAAGGACTTTAAACTTGTTATGTATGTTAACTGGGTTTTACCTGCCACCGGAGGGCACAACTGTCGGAGTCCTAATGGTCACTGGCAGACATGTGCAAGCCGTGTATACAATGTTGGCAGCCATGTTGAATCCTCTCTTTGAGAATAAATAAACTGGATTAAGGTCATGCCTGAACTAGCTCACCGTACTTAGCCTCGTGGAGTTATTCGATACTTAACAATTGGCGACGAGTTTAAAAATATGAACTTGCATGCAACCATGTCTGTTGGAATTTTGGAGAGTTTCGTGGAAGGGGAAGACTGGGAGGATTTCACTGATCGCCTCGACCAGTACTTCGTAGCCAACGGATTGGAAGGAACCAATAACGCACTGAAGCACAGGGCGGTTCTCCTCACCATTTGTGGGTCAAAAATTTTGGGCTTATCAAGAATCTACTCTCACCGACTCGACCAACGGATAAGACTTACGATAAATTGTGTACGCTGGTTCGGAACCACTTTAAACCGAGGGAAAGCATCATCATGGTGAGGTATAGTTTCTATATGCACAATCGCTCCAAGGGCCAGGACGTGGCGAAATTTGTTGCCGAGCTGAGACGTCTCGCTGGGCTGTGCAACTTCGGAGCTGCGTTGGAGGAAATGCTGCGGGACTTTTTCGTGCTTGGCATTGGCCACGAGGTCATCCTTCGAAAGCTGCTGGCTGCTGAATCTCTAGACCTGAGCAGGGCCATCACGATTGCCCAGGCATGCGTGTCCACAGACAAAAACTCGAAATAGATATCTTCCACCATTGAAACTCACTGGCAAGTACTGTGCATAAAATAATATTGTCGGCAGGCAGAGCTGCAAATGTCAGGGCCTACTCGTCCGCATTCGTACGAACTGTAACTGCTCAAAGTTCGCCATCGGGGCTGAATCAAATCTCGCCTTGTTGGCATTGCGGGAGCTATCATCGGGCCCATCAATACCGATTCAAGCAATACGTGTGCAAAGGCTGTGCAACAATGGGGCACCTTCAGCGAATATGTCCGCAACCGAGCAAGCGTACTGCGACATACCACGTGGCTGAGGATGATCGATCCAGCGTGGATCAAGCGGCACAGGCAACTCAACCCGAAGAAGTGTACGGGGTATATTCTTTTACCAAAAGTCCTCCGATAATGCTGGAAGTTAAATTAAATGGGGTTCCAGTATCCATGGAATTGGACACGGGTGCGAGTCAGTCAATAATGAGCCAGAGGGTTTTCGAAAAAGCTGTGGGACACTAAGGCAAAAAGACCCAAACTGAGCCCAATCAATGCGAATACACCAGTCATTGGCAGCATGGCAGTAACGGTATCGTACGATGGAGCTGTGCATAATTTATCATTATGGATCGTTCCAGGCAATGGCCCAACGCTGTTCAGCAGGAGTTGGTTTGAGAAAATTAAATGGAACTGGAACGATATTAAAGCCTTATCATCAGTGGATGACGCTTCATGTGCTCAAATGCTGAGCAAGTTTCCCTCGTTGTTCAAACCAGGCATCGGCAACTTCACGGGAGCCAAGGTGCAGATCCACCGAGGCCCGGGTGCAAGACCGTCCATCACAAGGCTCGGGCAGTTCCGTACATGATGAGGGAGAAGGTCGCGATCGAACTAGACAGACTTTAACGGGAAGGAATCATATCAGCAGTCGAGTTCAGCAAATGGGCCAGTCCAATTGTCCTGGTGTTGAAAAGTAATGTCACGGTCAGGATCTGCGGCGACTACAAGGTAACGATCAACCGAGTCTCGATACAGAATCAGTACCCGTGACCGAAGACTGACGACCTGTTTGCAACGCTAGCGGGGAGGAAGTCGTTCACCAAATTGGACCTGACCTCCGCTTGCATGACACAGGAGCTGGTTGAATCTTCGAAAAAACTAATGTGCATCATCACGCACAAAGGACTGTTTATATACCACAGATGCCCTTTCGGAATTCGCTTGGCGGCAGCCATATTTCAAAGAAACATGGAGAGTTTGCTGAAGTCCGTCCCGAGAACTGTTGTGTTCCAAGATGACATCCTGATCACCAGTTGCGACACCACCGAACACCTGCACAACCTGGAAGAGGTTCTGCGCCGTCTGGACAGAATGGGACTCAGGCTAAAATGCTCCAAGTGCGTTTTCATGGCACCAGAAGTCGAATTCTTGAGGAAAAAGATTGCAGTAGACGGCATCAGGCCTACGGACTTGAAGACAGAGGCCATCAAGAATGCACCCAGACCCCAGAGTGTGATGGAGCTGCGTTCGTTCCTGGGTCTTCTCAACTATTTCGGTAACTTTCTACCTAGTTTGAGCACATTGCTAGAGCCCTTGCACATGTTGCTGAGAAAGGGTAATGACTGGGTTTGGGGCAAATCTCAAGACAATCCTTTGAGAAGGCCAGGAACCTGCTATGTTCCAATAAATTACTGGTACACTATGACCCACGTAAGCGGTTAGTGCTGGCCTGCGACGCCTCATCATATGGGGTCGGTTGTATGCTCCAGCAAGTCAATGGGTATCTGGCAAACTTCAACCAGTTGCATACGCGTCCAGAAGTCTGTCTAAGGCTGAAAGAGCCTATTGTATGGTAGAGAAAGAAGCTTTAGCATGCGTATATGGGGTTAGGAAAATGCACCAATACCTGTTTGGGCTTCGGTTTGAGCTTGAAACTGACCACAAGCCGCTCATTTCATATTTTTCTGAGAGCAAAGATGGGCACTGACATTATCAGCTTATGATTATGTCATCCGCCACAGACCAGGCACTGAAAACTGTGCTGATGCGCTTAGCAGGCTACCATTGCCCACAACCGAGGTGGAAATGCCGCAGACCGCAGACTTGCTGCTGGTTATGGATGCCTTCACGAGCGAGGGATCACCCATCACGGCTCACCAAATTGGGACTTGGACAAGCCAGGATCCTGTACTGTCAAGCGTAAAAAGGTGTGTCCTAAATGGAAATTGGTCTGCCATTCCCAGGGAAATGCAGGATGAAATTAAGCCTTATCGCTGCCGCAAAGATGAATTGTCTATTCAGTCTGATTGTCTGTTATGGGGTAATCGTGTTGTTATGCCAAAAAAAGGCAGGGAAACTTTTGTGCGAGATTTACACAGTACCCACCCAGGCATTGTCCTGATGAAGGCCATTGCCAGGTCTCACGTTTGGTGGCCCGGCATTGACTCGGACTTGGAGTCATGCGTGCATCAGTGAAACACTTGCATGCAACTGAGTAACGCATCTGCGGAGGCTCCGCTGAGTCTGTGGTCATGGCCATCCAAACCGTGGTCAAGGATCCACATAGACTTTGCCGGCCCCTTTCTCGGCAAAATACTTTTAGTGGTAGTGGACGCTTACTCCAAATGGATTGAATGCGTAATCATGTCATCCAGCACGTCCACAGCCACTATTGAAAGCCTCCGGGCCATGTTTGCCACCCATGGCCTGCCCGACGTCCTTGTCAGCGACAGTGGACCGTGTTTCACAAGTTCCACGAGTTTATGACCCAAAATGGCATCAAGCATGTCAGGTCTGTCCCTTTCAAACCCATGTCTAACGGTCAAGCGGAGTGGGCTGTCCAAACTATTAAGCAGAGCCTGAAACGCGTGACTCACAAGTTACCGGGTGAGACCCCACTCGCTCATCGGGGTCTCTCCTGCCGAGCTGTTAATGAAGAGAGGCCTCAAAACTAGGCTTTCCCTTGTACACCCCGGATCTCAATGATCATGTCGAAACAAGAAGGCAACGGCAGCAATGGTACCACGATCGCGCAGCCGTATCACGTGACATTGCTGTTCATGACCCTGTGTTTGTCCTAAATTATGGTCATGATCCAAAGTGGGTTGCTGGCACAGTTTTGGCCAAGGAGGGGAACAGGGTGTTTGTAGTCAAACTGTTAAATGGCCAAACGTGCAAGAGGCACATCGACCAAACCAAACTGCGATGCACAGACAACCCAGAACAAATTGAAGATGACATCATCATCGACCAACCAACACACATCCAACCATCAGTTGACCCTTGTGTCATTCACGATGACGGACCTACCATCCCCAACAGTCCTGTCAGACCGACTGCTCTACAATGCAGCAATGGTCCTACTAACTCACCCAAGCTTGGGTTCGATCTGAGAAGATCAACCAGGGAGCAGAAGGCCCTGGACCGTCTCAACTTGTAAATACAACCTATACCAAAGACTTTGGGGGGAATAATGTTATGTATGTTAACTGGGTTTTACCTGCCACCGGAGGGCGCAACTGTCAGAGTCCTAATGGTCACTGGCAGACATATGCAAGCCGTATATATAATGTTGGCATGCATGTTGAATTCTCTCTTTGAGAATAAATAAACTGGAGCAAGGTCATGCCTGAACTAGCTCACCGTACTTAATCTCGTGGAGTTATTCGATACTTAACAAAACTAATATATGGAGGGGACGGTTCAGTCATTGGAACATAGGAATAGAAGTAGGCCATTCAGCCCTTCCAAGTCTGTTCTGCCATTCAATTATTTTATACACTTATCTCAGATTTAAAGTTATTAATTGAGCTACAGCTTTTTGTGGGAGTGAGGTCCACATATCTACCACCCATTGCGTGAAGAAGTGTTTCCTAATTTCTCTCTTGAATGGCCTGGCTCTGATTTTAAAGTTATGTCCCCTTGTCCCAGTTTCCCCACAAGCAGAAAATGTTTCTCTCTGTCTAACCTAACAAATTATTCTAAAATCCTCAATCAAATCATCCCTTAACCTTCTATATTCCAGAGAATTCAAGTCTGGTTTATGTAATCTCTCCTCATAATCTGACCCTTGGAGCCCTGGTAACATTCTGGTGAATCTGTACTGCACTCTTTCCAAGGCCATTATATCCTTTCTAGTACACTGTACTCCAGATGTGGTCTAACCAGGGTTTTGTATAGATGTAGCATAACTTTCTCCCCTTTATAATTCTAAACCTCTAGTTATAAAGGATATCATTCCATTAGCCTTTTTGATATTTTTTTGGTACCTGTCTGTTACATTTTAGTGATCTGTTTACATGGACTCGTAAAATCTATTTGGACCTCCACTGTTACTAGCTTTTCACCATTTAAATAATACTCAGATCTATCCTTTTTTGCTCCAAAATGGATAACCTCACACTTACCTGCGTTGAAATCCATCTGCCACAGTTTTGCCCGATCACTTAATCTATCTGTGTCTCTTTGTAATTTTATGCTGAATAAGTGAGTGTTCGAAACTGTGGCAAATGGATTTCAACGAAGGCAAGTGTGAGGTTATTCATGGTTGCAGATTGGAATTAACCATGTAGTGGGGGGATGTGAAGTGTGAGGGGCAGCTCAGAGTTAAACATGGCACTGCGGTTGTGATCTATTTCATGCAGCCTAAGTGAGTATGAGAGGATTGTCCTATCAGGAGAGATTGAGTAGATTGGGCCTATATTCTCTAAAGTTTAGAAGAATGAAAGGTGATCTCATTGAAATGTATACATTTTTAGAGAGCTTGACAGGCAGGGATGATGTTTCCCCTAGCTGGGGTATCTAGAACTAGGGGTCATAATTTCAGGATAAGGGGTCGGCCATTTAGGACTGAGGTGAGGAGAAATTTCTTCACTCAGTGTTGTAAATCTTTGGATTTCTCTACCCCAGAGGGCTGTGGAGGCTCGGTCGATGAGTATATTCAAAACTATCGACAGATTTTTGGGCACTAAGGGAATCAAGTGATATGCGGATATGGGGATTGAACAGGAAAGTGGAGATGATGTTGAAGTTCATCCATGATCTTATCGAATGCCTCGAGGGGCCGAATGGCCTACATAGAAACATAGAAAATAGGTGCAGGAGCAGGCCATTCAGCCCTTCTAGCCTGCACCGCCATTCAATGAGTTCATGGCTGAACATGAAACTTCAGTACCCCCTTCCTGCTTTCTCGCCATACCCCTTGATCCCCCGAGTAGTAAGGACTTCATCTAACTCCCTTTTGAATATATTTAGTGAATTGGCCTCAACAACTTTCTGTGGTAGAGAATTCCACAGGTTCACCACTCTGGGTGAAGAAGTTTCTCCTCATCTCGGTCCTAAATGGCTTACCCCTTATCCTTAGACTGTGACCCCTGGTTCTGGACTTCCCCAACATTGGGAACATTCTTCTTGCATCCAACCTGTCCAAACCCGTCAGAATTTTAAAAGTTTCTATGAGGTCCCCTCTCACTCTTCTGAACTCCAGTGAATACAAGCCCAGTTGATCCAGTCTTTCTTGGTAGGTCAGTCCCACCATCCCGGGAATCAGTCTGGTGAATCTTCGCTGCACTCCCTCAATAGCAAGAACGTCCTTCCTCAAGTTAGGAGACCAAAACTGTACGCAATACTCCAGGTGTGGCCTCACCAAGGCCCTGTACAACTGTAGCAACACCTCCCTGCCCCTGTACTCAAATCCCCTCGCTATGAAGGCCAACATGCCATTTGCTTTCTTAACCGCCTGCTGTACCTGCATGCCAACCTTCAATGACTGATGTACCATGACACCCAGGTCTCGCTGCACCTTCCCCCTTCCTAATCTGTCACCATTCAGATAATAGTCTGTCTCTCTGTTTTTACCACCAAAGTGGATAACCTCACATTTATCCACATTATACTTCATCTGCCACGCATTTGCCCACTCACCTAACCTATCCAAGTCACTCTGCAGCCTCATAGCATCCTCCTCGCAGCTCACACTGCCACCCAACTTAGTGTCATCCGCAAATTTGGAGATACTACATTTAATCCCCTCGTCTAAATCATTAATGTACAATGTAAACAGCTGGGGCCCCAGCACAGAACCTTGCGGTACCCCACTAGTCACTGCCTGCCATTCTGAAAAGTACCCATTTACTCCTACTCTTTGCTTCCTGTCTGACAACCAGTTCTCAATCCACGTCAGCACACTACCCCCAATCCCATGTGCTTTAACTTTGCACATTAATCTCCTGTGCGGGACCTTGTCGAAAGCCTTCTGAAAGTCCAAATATACCACATCAACTGGTTCTCCTTTGTCCACTTTACTGGAAACATCCTCAAAAAATTCCAGAAGATTTGTCAAGCATGATCTCCCTTTCACAAATCCATGCTGACTTGGACCTATCATGTCACCATTTTCCAAATGCGCTGCTATGACATCCTTAATAATTGATTCCATCATTTTACCCACTACTAAGGTCAGGCTGATTCCCTGCTTTCTCTCTCCCTCCTTTTTTAAAAAGTGGGATTACATTGGCTACCCTCCACTCGATAGGAACTGATCCAGAGTCAATGGAATGTTGGAAAATGACTGCCAATGCATCCGCTATTTCCAAGGCCACCTCCTTAAGTACTCTGGGATGCAGTCCATCAGGCCCTGGGGATTTATCGGCCTTCAATCCCATCAATTTCCCCAACACAATTTCCCGACTAATAAAGATTTCCCTCAGTTCCTCCTCCTTACTAGACCCTCTGACCCCTTTTATATCCGGAAGGTTGTTTGTGTCCTCCTTAGTGAATACTGAACCAAAGTACTTGTTCAATTGGTCTGCCATTTCTTTGTTCCCCGTTATGACTTCCCCTGATTCTGACTGCAGGGGACCTATGTTTGTCTTTACTAACCTTTTTCTCTTTACATACCTATAGAAACTTTTGAATGGCCTACTCCTGCTCCTATTCCTTATGTTCTTATAGTAGCTGGGAAGGGGGATGACATCACTAGCAAAGGAGTGGAATTTATGGTGGATGGCAAAAATTATTACTTCAGTCTTACCATGACTAAAACTATAAGAATATGGGAATAAATAAAGGCCTTTCAGCCTGCTCCATTATCCAGATCCTTTAGAGGACCTTTCAACTCACATTGTAACTCTGGGTGGGAATCGGGGATGTGGTGGAGAACCCAGGAAAGTGAGGCCCAGGAGACTTTAACTCGTGACACTGTTCCCGAATGAATGGTGTCACCATCGGCTTTGTGTGGGAGTCAAAATTCGTAGTGGGTCATGCTGGTGCTGGGAAAATGTACCCTAATATATTTCTCTCAGGTAATGACATGAATAAATTAGAGCCTGTAATACAATATGTAGTACATGGCCTGTGATACAAGTAGGCTTAATGTGCTGAATGCCGTTTACTTGTTCCATGCTTTCGGTTTAATGGTGGTACGTGTTTTCAAACCAACCTTTGTGACATGCATATCGATTGCTGACAAGCTGTTGTTTTATATTTCATGCTACACAGAAAATGAATGCTGTTTCAGAGAGAATACAGTAAATGGCAGGAAAAGTAACAGCACAAATTGAATGTGGGAACAATCCAAATGCTGATCTGTTGAAAGGTCCTTCAAGATCCAAAACATTGTGTTATCTCAATGTCATATTGCTGCAGTGAATGTAATCATGACTTGCAGCCAGTTGTTCTAGGTCTAATGCTCATTTAGCTGAGATCACAGTACTTCATGTCTGCCATTGTTTATGGTTGGTTTACAACTTTGTAATGTAATAAAACATAACTGGAAGTGCGATTAGAGGAGTGATATGCCTAAGGCATGATTTAGGACTGTTAGAATCTCCAATAATGCAATTTTCTGCTATTAAGCTGATGGATGTTTCTGCTCCCATTCATTTGCTTCTTCTCCAGGAGACACTGGGTCAGATTTTGAGGCTTCCTGTCTCATGGAAACAGGATGGTAATGCCACGAAAATGCTGAGGAATGATTTACCGGCTCATTCCCTCTAATGGTGTGGTCATCCCTGTTTCTCCCAGTGGCCTACTGACCCAAGTGAGATGGTAGCTTCTTTTAATTTACAAATCGGCCTCCTGTGATGTACACAGGGTACGGTGGTAGGAAAGATAATGAAATTCTTAATTAAAGATGGAGTAGAAAAAAATCTAGGAACTGAAAATGTAATAAAGAATAGCCAACATGGATTTCAAAAGGGAAAGATGTGCTTGACCAATCTTATTGAATTTTTTGAAGAAGTAGCATAAAGAGTAGACAAGGATAATGCAACAGATGTAATATATTTGGATTTTGAAAAGGCCTTCTAAGGTCAGAATATGTGGAGTTAGGGGACAAGTAGCAGAATAGATAGCAAACTGGCTACAAAACAGAAAACAAACAGTAGGGATTAAAGGTAGTCAGGGCCCAGTTTCCCTAAAAAAATAATGATGCTCACTTACCTGGACGCCCGTTTTTATTTGGCCCTTCAGCACTGAAAATAAAAAAATTATGTCTCCTTCCACCATGTGCATCTTCTGGCGCCGGCACTACCTGAGCAGAACTCGCAGGTCGTGGCTTCTAGTGTGCACCGGAACCGCTCCAGAAAAAAAAATGGGCAAGTAAAGAGAAAAAAACCCAATTTTTTTAAAGACACACGGCTGGGAGCTAGCAGCGGCAGCAGTCGAGGAGGAGAAACGGCAGAAGGCTGCCTTTGCTGCTCACAGAAGAAAACTTCATTTTTCCAGCTTCTTTGAAAAACCTGGTGGATGACTTGGAAGATGGAGCCTGGTGGATTAACTTTGAAGAATTTTTGAAGATTTTGGTTGATTTTGGAACCCAGAAACATCGATGAAAAAAGGTTACAGTTTTTTTATTTTATGTCCTGAATGCAGTTTAACATCGCAGGAGCAGCGTTATTGGTAAGTTTTCATTTAACATTTTTATTTTTATACTTACTTACAGGTAATGTAGTATTTTTAATTGTGCTAAAGGCTAAAGTATTAGCGAGGAGTCCATTCGGCCGGGGATAGGAGCGGGCCAGCGCGGATTTCTCCAACTGAAGGTAAGGCTTTTTCCTGTGGTGATTTTAGGGTCTGTGTGCCGGCTTAAAAATTTTCGTAGGGTGGAAGTTTGGCCTTAAGCCCAGAAATGTCACGGGAACCTGCTTCACAGGTACACTGGCGCCAGAATGTATGACGCCAAACATTCTGGTGCTGGTAATACACGCCGCACCCCGCTACTGGGGAATCTTTGAGCTGCGCTTCGGCGCCAAAAACCTCACTGGGAGCCGAATAAACGGTGCCCAGTGCTGGGGAAAATTTGGGCCTCAGACTGGCAAAAGGTGTTTCACAAGGATTGATGCTTATCACTGTTGTTCACGTTTACGTAAACGATTTGGATTCCAGAATCAGAAGTGCAATATTTTTTTATTCGTTCATGGGATGTGGGCGTCACTGGCAAGGCCAGCATTTATTGCCCATGAGAAGTTGGTGGTGAGATGCCTTCTTGAACTGCTGGTCTTTGTAGCGGTTTGGTACAACTGAGTGGCTTGCTAGGTCATTTCAGAGGGCAGTTAAGAGTCAACCACATTGCTGTCATATATAAGAACATAAGAAATAGGAGCAGGAGCAGGCCATTTGGCCTCGAACCTGCTCCGCCATTCAATAAGATCATGGCTGATCTGATCTTACCTGCCCACTACCTTATCTTTCAAAAATCTGTCTATCTCCACCTTAAATATATTCAATGACCCAGCCTCCACAGTTCTCTGGAGCAGAGAATTCCACAGATTTACAATCCTCTGAGAGAAGAAATTCCTCCTCATCTCAGTTTTAAATGGGCGACCCCTTATTCTGAAACTCTCTCCCCTAGTTCTAGATTCCCCCACGAGGCCAGACCAAGTAAGGATGGGAGATTTCCTTCTCTGAAGACATTAGAACCAGATTGATTTTTACATCATGGTCACCATTACTGATGTGAGCTTTTTATTCCAGATTTATTTATTTAACTGAATTTAAATTCCCCTGCTACCGTGGTGGGATTTGAACTCATGTCTCAGGATCATTAATCCAGACCTCTGGATTACTAGTCCAGTAACATAACCACTATGCTAATGTTCCTGTAGTTAATAATTAATACAGAGGAGGAGTGCGGCAAAATACAGGAAGACATTAATAAACCTGCAGAATGGGTGTGTAATTGGCAAATGAACTTCAATATAGATAAGTGTGAGGTGATACATTTTGGTAGGAAGAATAAGGAGGCTACATACTCCTTGGAAAATATGTGTCTCAATGGGGTAAAGGAGCAGAGGGATCTGCTGTCATTGAGAGCAGCGACAGAGGCTAATAAGGCTATAAAAAAAGCAGTCAAAGCACTGGGGTTCATTTCTAGAGGGATAGAATTGAAAAGCAGAAAAGTTATGTTAAATTTTTATAGAAGCTTGGTTAGACCACACTTGGAGTACTGTGAACAATTCTGGTCTCCACATTATAAAAAGGATATAGAGATACTGGAGAAGATGCAAAAAAAATTTATTAGGATGTCACCAGAACTGAGGTTATACCTGTCAGGAAAGATTGAACAAGCTGGGGCTCTTTTCTTTAGACCTCATAGAGCTTTTTAAGATTATGAAATGGTTTGATAGGGTAGAGGTAGAGAAGATATTTCCACTTGCGAAGGAGACCAGGGACATTGAACTAATCACTAATAAATCCAGTATGGAATTCAGGAGAAACTTCTTACCCAAACTCGCTACCACATGGTAGCAGGCATCTAGCATAGATGCACTTAAAGGTAAGCGAGCTAAACACATGAAGGAGAAAGGAATAGAAGGATACGTTAATGGGGTGAGATGAAGAAGGGTGGGAGGAGGCTAGTGTGGAGCATGGACCTGTTGGGCCGAAAGGCCTGCTTCTGTGCTGTAAAAACGATGTAATACTATGTAATTACCAGTACTGGGCGGAGCATGTAAGATGCATGTTCTGCACAGGATCAGCTGGTGGTCCAGCTGAAGAGGAGTGCTCCTCCAAGCTCCACATAAAGAACCTGGGCTGCTACCACCCTGGGCCATCTCCAATCCTGAGAACCGACCCCCCACCCCCCCCCCCTCCCCACCCCAACCAATCCTACCTTTTTCCAGTCCAAAGACTGGATGGGCCTCAGGATGCCCTTGGACGCATGCAGGCTGCCCACACCAGACTAACGAGGCCTGGGCCTCCTGTCGGGACTATCGGCTGTTGGCTGGTGCATTCCTCCAAAAACCTCCTCCACACCTGCAACGCTCCGAGATCTCTACGATCCACCATTAGCAGTCATGCCTTCCACTGTCCAGGCCCTAAGCTCAAGAATTCCCTCCCTAGGCTTCTCTACCTCTTTTTCCTCTTCTTAAAACTTATCTCTTTGATCAAACTTTTGGCAACCTGTCCTAATATCTCCTTATTTGGCTCCGTGTCAAATTTTGTTTGGTAATCATTACTGTGAAGCGCCATGGGACATCTTACTACATTAAAGGCACTATATAAATACAAGTTGTTGTTGTCAAAATCTAGCCCACTGACTCAAGCTGGAACAGGGGCCTACTAGGTCGACAGTTTCACTCGTCTCTGTGGAATTGCACACCAGCAGTAGGCCAGTGGCTTCCGAAGATGATGCAAAGGAAAAGGCGAAGAAGTGGTTAATCAGGTGTATGTTGGCAGGCTATTCCACTGTCGGGATCATTGCAGCTGAGTACAATTCCGTGCTCACCGTCGGTCTTTACTAATTGAACCATTGGGAAACTCCTACTAGATTTTTTTCAAATAATTTTTAACATTTCTAACATATTCTTACATTTTTAGCAAAGATATATAGGTAAGATGCCTCTTCAGTGTTTCTGGCTCAGGGCTTCACATGATTTTTATTTTGGACGATAGAGTGAAACATGCAATATCGGCTCAGCCATTTGTTAAACACCTCTCCTGATTTTCGTTTCAAATGCTCTATGCTGCTGAGTCTTTTTAAATGACTGCATCCCGTTAAATTTTGCTAATAATGAAAAAAAAAGAAAGACTTGCGTTTATATAGAGCCTTTCATGACCACCAGATGTCTCCAAGCGCTTTATAGCCTATGAAGTACTTTTGGACTGTAGTTACTGTTGCAATGTGGAAAAAATGGCAACCAATTAGCGCACAGCAAGCTCCCACAGAGAATAATGTGATAATGACCAGATAGGCTGTTTTTGTTATGTTGATTGAGGGATAAATATTGGCCAGGGCACAGGGACTAATAGCCCTTGTAAGCAGCCGAGTGTCCTCCCAGCCCCAGGTTTGCCGTGGGCCATTATTATAATTAGGTTGGCCCCAGAAATTGTACTAGGGTTAGTTCTCCCACAATCAGACAAGCACAAAGCCTGGTGCACCCCTACTGCTACACACATCTCATGAAAACCGAGCCTCATATATTTGCCTCCAAACATGCATTCAACTTAAAACATTTAGCAGCAAGAATCTTTTTTCCCTTTTGTATAAAGCCACTCTTAGAAACTTCAAAATGTGTTTCTAGCCATATAAGTATGTGTATTTACTTTGGATCTTTGACATAATCCATTGTTATCCTGTCCAAGTTGAGCCCATTCAGAACAAGTCTAATTTGTAGCAATTTTATATAATTATGGTTAAACAATATCACATGGGCTATGTCAGTAATGCTGGCTGCACTTCCATCGCAAAATCATCCATCATGAACAAGTCAAAACAAACAAAAAAAGATCTCAAATTGGGGGAGCAATAAAAAGATATCTGTAATAATCACTGCTCAACATGATTTGATGTACGATTATATCATTACTAGCAGTGATGGTAAGATTTCAAAGTACATTAAAATCAAGGCATGTAAAGTACTTTATGTTATCCAAATTGATCTCGTTATAATAAAAATAAAGATTTGCATTTATATAGCGTTTTTCATGACCTCAGAACATCCCAAAGCGCTTTACAATCAATGGAGTACTTTTGAAGTGTACAAACTGTTGTAATGTAGGAAATGCGGCAGCCAAGTTGCACACAGCAAGATCCTACAAACAGCAATGTGACAATGACAAGATAATCTGTTTTTTTTAAAGGTTGGTGGTTGAAGGATAAATATTGGCCAGGACACTGGGTAGAATGCCCTGCTCGCCTTTGAAATAGTGCCATCTGAGAGGGTAGACAGGGTCTCGGCTTAACGTCTCATCCAAAAGACGGTATAATATAGTAAACAATAACAAATAGAAGATTTTTTATGCAAGACTGGTTTCATTTTTTATAATGTGTACTCAGAACTTAAATCATATACAGAGGACACTACAGTGTGGATCAATCTCAAAGTGTTCATGTAGATTAATGATACTTACAGTAAGTCGGCTGAATTATGAACAAATACTATCAGCACAGGAGAGTTGCCAGCCATTATACCACCTTAAACTTACAGAGCCAGTAATATTTTTTCTTTGAGAACCATGAGAATATTAATAGAACATTCACTCAAAATTTGTTTTGATTACAACTATTCTGTACAGTATGAGTGGTTTATTTCCTGTAGAGGCTGAACTGTTGAAAGTTCCAGTAACTTTGCCCCTACGCTGAAATAAAATGTTTATTCAGTCAGTGAAAAAGGAAATCTACGTAAATGAATTGTATCTTTTGTTTTAATTTTCTTCTAAAAGGTCCAATCCAGGTGAATGAATTTCTAATTATAATGGCCTAATTGTCTGCTTTTAGCATCTAGATATGAAAAATCTGTGCTAACATCTGTTAGACCAGAGCATGTGACAGAATTAATGAGAGGCTTTGGTGGATCTATTCTAGCTGTATATTTGCAGGAAAGCTTAACAACAATGGACAATTATTGATTATTTATTGAACATTACAATAAATTTTCAAGATATGGTGATTTGTGACTACTTTTGATTTAGGTAAAATGATTGTAGAGAAATGCAGCTTTCAAATGAGCACACAAACATGTGCAAGATTTTCTTTTAACAACCTCAATCATAATTTATTTCCATTCCAGGATCTAATAGTCTTCATTACAAAAATAGCCTTGTTGAAATAACTTGTGCAGTGTAGGACGTTGTATTCATCAAAGTAGTTTTCAGTTTATTTTAAGGTAATTTTTGGTAAGTTCTCAAAAGTATTCAGAAATACAGATCGGATTGTGGGAGGGATGGTGGGTCGGCTGATCGCAGGGATGGAAGCAGGTTTGCTTGTGCGGCCGGGGGGTGGGAGGAAGCACACTTGCTCCCCTGGGCCTCATGACGAAGCCTTGGCCCTCCCTTGCGCCATGCTCCCCCCCGATCACTGCCGGTGACTGTTCCCGCTGGTCTCCGGCTGTGGTCTCTAGCCGCTGAATTCCCTCTCCTGCCCACTGGCCAAGTAGTGGATCAGGCCGGGTTCGGGCAGGACTCCCCGATGATTCATGCAAATGAGGCCACGCCTCCACATTCACGGGTTTGTAGCCCGCACCTGGGCTCGAGCACACCATTCACACACGGCCAGTATTTTGTTTTTGCACTAAAATGTGCTCCAATTTTTAATATAATAAGCACCGTACTCAATGTCAGGTGATTGTGGACAACTCTTAGCGGACAACCCCAACTAAAGCTGGATTATTCTGAAAGGCCACTTAACAGTATAATGAGATTTTGTAGCACACTAATGGGATTCTGTTTGTGTCTGATTGAAAACATCACTTACTGATGTCGGTAAGTGGAAGCATCCCTCCTGAGTTCCTTATGATTGGAATGATGCCATTTTCCAATCATCGTTTTCTTAATTAGTCCCAGAAAGTTCTTTCTTGCAGTAGGAAGGCAATGATAAAAACATGCATACATGTACATAAGGTTCCTGACTGAGTCATAGCGTTCACCCCTACAGTCCCTCACATAACGAGCTAGATCCCAGGCAATGTGCTGTCAGTTCATTATTTTTTTCGTACCACTGTTCTGCAGTCTGTGCGGAGGTGGCACATGGAGAGTATGTGACAGTAGGTGAAATCCCAGGTATAAATTATTTGTTATCGATGCTGGTCCAAGCTTAGTGTTACTAAGAGTTAGAAAAGCATTGAGTCTTATTATTTTTATATTTGCGGAGGTGTATGTTAGAAATTCTGTAATTAAGTAACATCCGCTGTATTGATGCTAGTTTTAATTTAATACATTTACATCTACCTTTACATTTAATAAACCTGATCTGTAGTTTGTAGCCTAAGCCATATGGTATGTTTATTCATCTGTTATCCAAAGGCTAAGAGACCACTAGAGCGAATGTAAATTCAGTAAACTATTATTGTAACAAAAGTTTCTGTTTGATGGTTGGTCAACACTACATTGCGAGAAATAAAAACAGAAAATGTTGGAAACTCAGCAGAGAGAAACAGAGTTAACGTATCAGGTCGATGACCCTTCGACGACCGACTGATTACATTACCAATTATTGGGCTTATGAAGTCACACTCCAGCTTGTAGGAATGACGGTTTGCTCACGTAAGTAGCTTTTGGCACAAAGCATGGGGGGAACATCTGGTGGAAGCCTAAAAATGTCACAAGCGTCACATGTGATGTAGTTTAATGGTACGATGGTAATTAGTTAATTCTACCAGAGATCTACATCTACATAGAATGGGCTTTTGGTTTAGTGGTAGCATTCCCACCTCTGAGCCAGAGAGTGCAGGGTTGGAACCCCAGTCCAGTCAGTCCCGATAAGTGGAGACCGGATCTCTGGCTTTGAATTTTGGGCAAATACTCACATCCAGTGGATATTGGTGCCCCCCCCACCCCACAAGTCATACACCTCCCGCTGTATAGGACGGAGCCACTGTATCTGCTGGTGTAAAGATGGTGACCGCCTTGGAAGAAGCATGTACATCACAGCCTGTCAGAGTATTTTATCTCATGTGGCTTGGTGTCAAATTTTGTTTGATAACGCTTCTGTGAAGTGCCATGGGATGTTTTACTACGTTAAAGGTGCTATAGAAATGCATGTTGTTGTAATCAGTCTGCGAATCCTTCCACTACTTCACACGATTTTCCAAGGGACGATGCGAAGGTACAAAAGCAAAAAATTTGTTTTCTGCTGCATCACCCACCAGAGTTGGGTGGAACGGAACGGAAGGGATTGGGGTGGGAGGGCAGGGAGGTGGGCAAGGGGACCATCTGGGCTGACTGGGACCTCATGATACAGACTTTTTAAACATTTGTTCTTGGAATGTGGGCAACAGTGCCAAAATAGTGCAGGTTGACTCTCCCTTATCTGGAACCACCCCTTGTCCGTAACCATTCCCGGCCACTGGGTGGCGCATGTGCAGAATTCCGACATGAACAAATTGAAGTCCTTCCTCGCTGCCGATTCCCGCAATCGCTGGCCTGACCCTGTGATCCACCGCCCCCCCCACCCTCCCCCATGATCTGTCTGCCGCACTCCCAGCCCCAAATCAGCCAGCCCCGATATCTCCTTGCTCAGTACCTGTACCATCCAATTTAATGTGACCACCCCTCATCCGGAAAAATCCCTTATTGAGAACAGGCCAGGTCTCGAGGGTTTCAGATAAGGGAGGTTCAACCTGTATTTATTTCCCATCCCTATTTGCCTTGAGGATATTAATAGTCAACCACATAGTGTGGGATTGGAGTCACATGTAGTCCAGAATAGAATGAATAAAATTAATGTACGTCTCCCAATTTTTCATTTTGGATTTTGGCTGAATTACTTACATTACATTTTGAAAAGAATAAAAGACAGCATTGAAAGTTGAAATCCACATTTATTTATAACTGCATGAGTAGTGTCTAATAATAGATTCATGATAAACCAGTAGAAAAACAAAGGAAGAGATAGCGGAGGTGGAATCATTTGAGAAATATAACACTTCTCTTCACCGGCAGCACTGGAGACTACTGTTTTGAGAGATGCAGAACAAATACAGAGTGAATTGCACTGTGGGAAAAATACCAAGGGATATTTTTATGATCTGAAGAGCACTGCTTATACAGACACTAAAGGGTTTTTATACAGTGGAGGTACAGTAGTTCAGACCAGAAACATGGAAGTGCATTTTTACAGAAGTAAAAATATGGAAAGTGTTGTATATGCTGACTATGGATAGTCACTGTGAGATTGTATAAGATGGAGACTAGTTTACCTGATGTACTATCAATAAGGTTCACACCATGTACATACATGCTGGCACCACTAGAGGGTGCAACTGGCAGAGACTGGGGTTTCCTGCCCTGGTGGCAGGGTCCTTTATAAAAGGCTGCATACCATGCTTGCACGGCACTCTGGAGTTTGGAATAAAGGACCAAGGTCACTAAAGTTCAAGTACAACACATTGCCTTGTGGAGTCATTCATAAGTACACTATAGACATAACAACTGGTGACGAGAATAAGGACTTTCACGCGATCATGGCTACCTTTGGCACACTAAAAGACTTTGCAGAGGGTGATGATTGGGATGCCTTCATGAAAAGACTCGAGCAATATCTTGTGGCAAATGACCTGGCAGGGGAGACGGACACATTGGCGGAGAAGCGCAAGGCTATACTGCTGTGGGCCCGAGGTCTACCGCTTCGTCAGGGACTTGCTGGCACCCACGAAGGCCAAGGATAAGGCATACAATGAGCTGACTGAATTAATTTGCGACCAACTTAAACCAAAGAAGAACATCCTCACGACCAGGCACAGATTCTACACATACCGCAGACCTGAAGGCCAGGAGATTGCAGAATATGCTGCCGACCTCAGAAGACTTGCAGCACCGTGTGATTTTGGCATGCACCTCAACGAAGCATTGCGAGACATCTTCGTTCTAGGAATTGGCCACGCGGGCCTCCTTCACAAGCTACTATCGGCTGACACCACAGTCAACCTGCAGAAAGCCATTGGCATCAGTCAGGCATTCATGACCTCGACCTGCAGCACCAAGCATATCAATCAGCCTGTGGAATCAAACCCGGCAAGTACTGTACACAGAATGGTGCCTTTCACAGGCAAGACTGTAGAACGTGGCTCTGCCTAGGGCAGAGAGCACAGACCTCAGGGTTCCAGAACTCAGAGTATGCCGAGTGGTGCTAATCGAGTAGCACCATGCTGGCATTGCAGAGGAAACCATACGGCTCACCAGTGTCAGTTTGCGGAGTACGTATGCAAAGCCTATAACATGAAGGGCCACCTCCAGCGCATGTGTAATAGAAATACGACTCACCGTCTAGCAGAGGAGTCGGTAGATTACTTTGAATCCAGCGGGGTGTATGATGATTTGGCCAGGCAGCTCAGCCCCAAGAAGAAGTGTATGGAGTGTATACCTGCACCACCAATTGTCCTCTAGTGAAGATGGAAGTAGAGATAAACGGCGTCCCAGTCTTCATGGAAGTGGACACGGGAGCGAGCCAGTCAGTGATGAGCCAGGGTACCTTCGAGAGGCTGTGGAACGAAAAACGACCCGAGCTGGTTCCAGTGCAGGAAAGGTTGCGCACCTACACCAAGGAGCCGATCCCAGTCCTTGCTAGTGCGGATGTAAGTTTAATCCATAATGACGTGATGCATAAGTTACCTCTAAGGATTGTTGCAGGTGATGGCCCAATGCTACTCAGAAGAAGGTGGATGGGGAAGATCCAGTGGAAATGGGAAGACCTCTTCACTCCAGCAATCGATGTCCCCCATGCTCAGAGGCAGAGCAAAACCTCACCTTCGCTTGGGCCGGGCACCAAAGAACAGACCAGCGCAGCACCTGAGGCACAGACCGTCCATCAAGGCTGCGTGGCAATGATCCGACCGGAACGATCTAAAAATACCTTCTCGGCTCCAGTGGCAGGACTCCTGGGGAGGAAGATCGAATTCACAGGTACCCTTCCAGCGTTTGTGGGAGAATCGTGGGAGAGAAGGATCAAGGCAGTCGACCTCGAGGACCGAAGCAAAATGGCGTCCCTGCTGCAGCGAGGTGCAGCGTGGCTGAAAAAAAAGATGGCCACGGCAACATCACGAGGTGCAACGCTGAGGGACCAACACATGGGGTCCAACAAAGGATCTGATTGGGGTAAAGCCAGCAGGGTTCTCTTAAAGGTGACCTGCAACCAACTGAACTTAAAGAAACATTGTATGCATGGCAATCAATGTAACAAATCGATTAAGATTGTGAACAGAATGTTGTTGCGAGATATCGGCACTGTAAAGAACAGAATGTTGTTGCGAGGTGTTGGTACCAGTCCTAATATAAAGAACAAAATGTTGTTGCGAGATGCCGGGAATAGAGAGTCTCCTAGAGTAGCAAGCGAGCGAATTAGGGAGGGTAAAGGCGCGGCGCCTGATACCCTGCCCCAGGTCTATCCCAGGCTGCAGATACCCGATGGCACCATTTGCCACGGACCTGGAAATGAAAACGGTGCCAATACGCGCAGTCTGCTGCCATTGCCCACCACCCGGGTGGAGACGGCGCAGCCCCCAGACCCAGTCACTACCTCGGCCATGTCTGGGAGCGAAAGGTCAGGACCAATGAGTTCCCCAAATGGGACCTGGAACAGCCAGGTTCCCAACACCGTGAGAGAGCAGGCAGAAGACTCTGCAGCCCTCAAAGGAGGACAGGGAGGCCACACACATCTGTGGCTCTGCCCACCACTAGGCAACAGCAAAGGCCCTGAGTCCTGACTCGGTGAGCAAACCAAGCCCACCCTGTTAGCAGGGGGCGTAGCGCCGCCATCAGACGACTAGGACCCCATCTGGTTGCTCTGGAACTAGCGTCCTCGCACACCTGTACTGCTACCTTAGTACTGACCATGACTAAACCATGAATGCAATCTACCCAATCCTGGCACACGACCGTAAAACGTAACAAATGTAAGTCACGGAACCTAGGTGCCATGATACAAACTGGAAAAAAAAAATTTTTTCTTCCTTTCTTTGTACTTGCACTGTGTCTGATCCTGTATGTTAATGTAACGGGCCAGCTGCATGATCTCGCTTTGGGGGGAGGGGCGGTGGGAAATGTATGTATGTAGCCATGGACACATACATGGATCACACCCAGAACCCACTGGGACCTCCACCGCATCATCAAATCATCCAATCTAATAACCACTACCCAACGTTGTGGCAAAAGGACTTGGGGGTTAACAGGGAGAGGGCCAAGCCAAAGCACAGCTATGGTATAAGGGCTATTGGCACTTAAGGCTGGGGAGAGCTAAGCCAGAGCACATAGTGCAAAGGTAATTGGCACAAAGGACTTGGGGGAGAGTGATGTTGTATATGCTAACTATGGATGTACTTTATGTGTAGTCACTGTGAGATTGTATAAGATGAAGACTAGTTTACCTGATGTGCTATCAATAAGGTTCATACATGCTGGCACCACTAGAGGGTGCAACTAGTGGAGACCGGGGTTTTCCTGCCCTGGTGACGACGCCCTGTATAAAAAGCTGCACACTCTGCTTGCACGGCACTCTGGAGTTTGGAATAAAGGACCAAGGTCACTACAGTTCAAGCACAACACATTGCCTTGTGGAGTCATTCATAAGTACACTACAGACATAACAGAAAGAAAATCACATAGCAATAAATTACTGTTTTACAAAGATTTAATGTTCAAGTTGTTTCTCGATAGAATAACCTTTTCCTCTTGGTTCTGTTACCGTATTCATAAACAGCAATTTTTAAAGTATATGGGCTAGAAATGTGTTAATAGTCACCTGAAAATCATCTAGGCGGCACACAAAACTCGGCCTCCTCATTAAAATGATTGCCGTCATGATTCACGTCTAAAGACCCAAGCTCATTGGCGTTACACTGAAAAGATGGACCAATATTTGGGGCTTTCTAAACGCAAGTTATGATTGCCACAGGCTTTTTTCACTGCTTAAAGGGAAGGTTCATCGATGCTCGATGGTATGAGGCGTGAATTGGCTAGAATAGACTGGCAAAGGATACTTAAAGGATTGACGGCGGATAAGCAATGGCAAACATTTAAAGATCACATGGATGCACTTCAGCAATTGTACATCCCTGTCTGGAGTAAAAATAAAACGGGGAAGGTGGCTCAACCGTGGCTTACAAGGAAAATTAAGGATAGTGTTAAAATCCAGGAAGAGGCATGTAAATTGGCTAGAAAAAGCAACAAACCTGAGGACTGGGAGAAATTTCAACAGAGGAGGTCTAAGGGTTTAATTAAGAGGGCAAAAATAGAGTACGAGAGGAAGCTTACCGGGAACATAAAAACTGACTGCAAAAACTTCTATAAATATGTGAACAGAAAAAGATTAGTGAAGACAAACGTAGGTCCCTTGCAGTCGGATTCAGGTGAATTTATAATGGGGAACAAAGAAATGGCAGACCAATTGAACAAATACTTCGGTTCTGTCTTCACGAAGGAAGACACAAATAACCTTCCGAATGCAGTAGGGGATAGTGGGTCTAGTGAGAAGGAGGAACTGAAGGATATCCTTATAAAGCGAGAAATTGTGTTAGGGAAATTGATGGGATTGAAGGCCGATAAATCCCCGGGGCCTGATAATCTGCATCCTAGAGTACTTAAGGAAGTGGCCCTAGAAATAGTGGATGCATTGGTGATCATTTACCAACAGTCTATCGACTCTGGATCAGTTCCTATGAACTAGAGGGTAGCTAATGTAACACCACTTTTTAAAAAAGGAGGGAGAGAGAAAACGGGTAATTATAGACCGGTTAGCCTGACATCAGTAGTGGGGAAAATGTTGGAATCAATCATTAAGGATGAAATAGCGGCGCATTTGGAAAGCAGTGACAGGATCGGTCCAAGTCAGCATGGATTTATGAAAGGGAAATCATGCTTGATGAATCCTCTGGAATTTTTTGAGGATGTAACTAGCAGAGTGGACAAGGGAGAACCAGTGGATGTGGTGTATTTGGACTTTCAAAAGGCTTTTGACAAGGTCCCGCACAAGAGATTGGTGTGCAAAATCAAAGCACATGGCATGGGGGTAATGTACTGACGTGGATAGAGAACTGGTTGGCAGACAGGAAGCAGAGAGTCGGGATAAACGGGTCCTTTTCAGAATGGCAGGCAGTGACTAGTGGAATGCCGCAGGGCTCAGTGCTGGGATCCCAGCTCTTTACAATGTACATTAACGATTTAGAATAAGGAATTCAGTGTGATATCTCCAAGTTTGCAGATGACACTAAATTGGGTGGTGGTGTGAGCTGTGAGGAGGATGCTAAGAGGCTGCAGAGTGACTTGGACAGGTTAGGTGAGTGGGCAAATGCATGGCAGATGCAGTATAATGTGGATAAATGTGCGGTTATCCATTTTGGGGGCAAAAACACGAAGGCAGAATATTATCTGAATTGCGGCAGATTAGGAAAAGGGGAGGTGCAACGAGACCTGGGTGTCATCGTTCATCCGTCATTGAAAGTTGGCATGCAGGTACAGCAGGCGGTGAAGAAGGCAAATGATCTGTTGGCCTTCATAGCTAGGGGATTTGAGTATAGGAGCAGGGAAGTCTTACTGCAGTTGTACAGGGCCTTTGGTGAGGCCTCACCTAGAATATTGTGTTCAGTTTTGGTCGTCTAATCTGAGGAAGGACGTTCTTGCTATTGAGGGAGTGCAGCGAAGTTTCATCAGACTGATTCCAGGGATGGCTGGACTGACATATGAGAGGAGACTGGATCAACTGGGCCTTTATTCACTGGAGTTTAGAAGGATGAGAGGGGATCTCATAGAAACATATAAGATTCCAGCTGTTTACATTGTACATTAATGATTTGGACGAGGGGATTAAATGTAGTATCTCCAAATTTGCGGATGACACTAAGTTGGGTGGCAGTGTGAGCTGCGAGGAGGATGCTATGAGGCTGCAGAGTGACTTGGATAGGTTAGGTGAGTGGGCAAATGCATGGCAGATGAAGTATAATGTGGATAAATGTGAGGTTATCCACTTTGGTGGTAAAAACAGAGAGACAGACTATTATCCGAATGGTGACAGATTAGGAAAAGGGGAGGTGCAACGAGACTTGGGTGTCATGGTACATCAGTCATTGAAGGTTGGCATGCAGGTACAGCAGGCGGTTAAGAAAGCAAATGGCATGTTGGCCTTCATAGCGAGGGGATTTGAGTACAGGGGCAGGGAGGTGTTGCTACAGTTGTACAGGGCCTTGGTGAGGCCACACCTGGAGTATTGTGTACAGTTTTGGTCTCCTAACTTGAGGAAGGACATTCTTGCTATTGAGGGAGTGCAGCAAAGGTTCACCAGACTGATTCCCGGGATGGCGGGACTGACATATCAAGAAAGACTGGATCAACTGGGCTTGTATTCACTGGAGTTCAGAAGAATGAGAGGGGATCTCATAGAAATGTTTAAAATTCTGACGGGTTTAGACAGGTTAGATGCAGGAAGAATGTTCCCAATGTTGGGGAAGTCCAGAACCAGGGGTCACAGTCTAAGGATAAGGGGTAAGCCATTTAGGACCGAGATGAGGAGAAACTTCTTCACCCAGAGAGTGGTGAACCTGTGGAATTCTCTACCACAGGAAGTAGTTGAGGCCAATTCACTAAATATATTCAAAAAGGAGTTAGATGTAGTCCTTACTACTAGGGGGATCAAGGCGTATGGCGAGAAAGCAGGAATGGGGTACTGAGGTTGCATGTTCAGCCATGAACTCATTGAATGGTGGTGCAGGCTCGAAGGGCCGAATGGCCTACTCTTGCACCTATTTTCTATGTTTCTATGTTTCTATTCTGTCGGGACTGGACAGGTTCGACCCGGGAAGAATGTTCCCGATGTTGGGGAAGTCCAGAACCAGGGGACATAATCTAAGGATAAGGGGTAAGCTATTTAGGACTGAGATGAGGAGAAACTTTTTCACTCAGAGTTGTTAACCTGTGGAATTCCCTGCCGCAGAGAGTTGTTGATGCCAGTTCGTTGGATATATTCAAGAGGGAGTTAGATATGGCCTTTACGGCTAAAGAGATCAAGGGGTATGGAGAGAAAGCAGGAAAGGGGTACTGAGGGAATGATCAGCCATGATCTTATTGAATGGCGGTGCAGGCTCGAAGGGCCGAATGGTCTACTCTGCACCTATTTTCTATGTTTCTATGC